>NC_087199.1:2430000-2447500 GCF_035594125.1 Scylla paramamosain
CAAGAACTGATGCAAAATATGAACACTAATACTAATAAAATAATAATAATAATAATAATAGTAATACTAATACTAATAATAATGATAATAATAATAATAATAATAATAATAATAATAATATACAACATACCAAGTTTATACAGGAAGCAACAATATATACAAACTGCAATATATACCACAAACTATACATATATTGATTAAATGCGAGAAATAAAAGGAGGAAGAGGAGGAGGAGGAGGAGGAGGAGGAGGAGGAGGAGGAGGAGGAGGAGGAGGAGAAAAGTTAGTATCACGATGACAAGAAGAAGGAGAAGGAGAAGAAGAAGAAGAAGAAGAAGAAGAAGAAGAAGAAGAAGAAGAAGAAGAAGAAGAAGAAGAAGAAGAAGAAGAAGAAGAAGAAGAAGAAGGAATATACCAAAATTATTTACTTTCTACATAATATTCTCAGCAAAATATTGATCCCAAACAAACACACACACACACACACACAAACAAACGAATTCTCTTGTGCTCAAACCTAACTAATAAATTAATCATAAACACAAAGAATTATATATATTTTTTTTTCTTCAAAGCTCGGAAACATTTTTGTATTCCGGTTTTCCAGGCGTTATATTTGGAAAGGATATTAGACTTTCAATATATATACACAAGGGTAGCCATGTCGACAGCTCGGACACTTGGAGAACGGTGCAGTATGTTCTTTTAAAAGCTCCAAATATTCTTGATCTTGTAAACTTCGCTTTTATCACATCGTATATTAAAAAAAAAATAAAATAAAATAAATCAACTTTCAATATATACAGGAAAAATAACTATCTTGACAGCTCATATACAGAAAATTTAACGTTTTTTTTTTTAATAGGCTCCACTTTCTTTTCACGTCGTACATTGGTGAAAAATACTCAACTTTCAATATATACAGGAAAAATATCCATCTTGACAGCTCATATACAGAAAATTTAACGTTTTTTTTTCCTTTTAATAGGCTCCACTTTCTTCTTGATCTTGTATATTTCGATTTTCACGTCGTATATTGGGAAAAAATACTCAACTTTCAATATATACAGGAAAAATAACCATCTTGACAGCTCATACATGGGGAATGATGCATTATGTTCTTTTAAAAGCCATAAATATTCTTGATCTTGTTTCTTTCGTTTCACTCATCACTAAAATAAATAAATAAATAAATAAATAAATAAATAAACCATTCAACAAACTATTAATATACACAAAAATAAACAATGATACGTTTTAAAAGCCACAAAAATAATAATCTTGGTCTAATTCGCTTTTCAGGTCAGATGTACGTAAGACTTCAGGAACACGACGATGTCCCGAAATCCTTGGTCTTACTTATCTTTATTCACGTCATGTCCTGGTGGAAAATATTCGGAATAAACTAGATGTGATATATTGGTCATGACTTTTATAAGGGGGTAACAATGCGGGGAGCGGGAAACGGCTCACAGGGAAAACGTGCGCCGAATGGAGGGAGGCGCCGCTGCTTGCTTCATGACAAAATCTGAGCCGAGTGTACCCCTCTCTCTCTCTCTCTCTCTCTCTCTCTCAAGCACAGGACCAACACAATCATCAGTTGCTAGTCTCCCAGCTGTCACTATTAAATTGTTCAGTGGTGCACACTTATGTAAAATATTTATACATACATAGTGTGACAGCCTGTGTGAGTGTAGTATGTACCTCCCTAGTCCCTACCTACCTATCTATATATATATACATGAAATCATACAGTATCTACACAAAAGAATGGCGTATTTATATTATGTCTATCACTTGCCGCGCGCACACACCACTCCTGCACTCCTGCACTTGTTCTGCTGTGTTACGGTGTGGTGAGGGAAGACTGGGATTGACAGACAGACAGACAGACAGAGAGAGAGAGAGAGAGAGAGAGAGAGAGAGAGAGAGAGAGAGAGAGAGAGAGAGAGAGAGAGAGAGAGAGAGAGAGATTGTTTCCGTATCATGTCACTAGTGCATTCATAAATGCTAATAACATATTTATAATAACAACAGTAATAATAATAATAATAATAATGTAAATAATTTCTTCGTTGTTCCTCTGCCTCTTTCTTATCTCCATCTGCCTCTCTCTCTCTCTCTCTCTCTCTCTACACACACACACACACACACACACACACACACACACACACACACACACACACACACACAGTCCTTACACAAGTGTTTGTGAGAGTGCATGACAAAAATTCCTCGAGGTAACGAGCAATGTTTGAATATTCTCACACACGCACATATATACACATGTGCAAGGCATGTGTGTGCATGCAAGCATGCAAGCATGTGTTTTAACAAACACACACACACACACACACACACACACACACACACACACACACACACACACACACACACACATACACACATAAATACACATGTGCAAGGCATGTGGGCATACAAGCATGCAAGCATGTTTTAATACTTACACACACACACACACACACACACACACACACACACACACACACACACACACACACACACACACAAGGAGGGGAATGAGGAGGGCAGAACAGCATCAGTACTCACAGTAACAGTGCACACTATCAACAGTACTGCAACACACACACACACACACACACACACACACACACACACACACACACACACACACACACACACACACACACACACAGAGCCACCAAGATTAAGATCAAGAGCAATCCTGTTCCAATCATTAATAATCATCAGAATTTAAACAAACCACCAAGATCAAGATTAAAGACGAGTCCCGTTCAAGCTACTAACGATTATTATAACGTGAATGTAAGCAGACCACCAATTTCAAGAAAAATAGCAGTCCCGTTCAAACCGCGAGCAATCATCATCATCATCATCAGCATATAAACAGAACCACATCATCATCAGCATATAAACAGAACCACATCGCCAAGAGTAGATTGTATACAAACACAGATGTAGACAGAGCGAACACTGCAGGATAACGATAATGATACGAATATGAAGAAGACGAAGAATGAATAACAATACGAAGAATGATGAAAAAAATAGGAATGTTGTTGCTTTTTCTGACTTAACACTATTTTACACTCGCTCACCAACAATGCAAGATGTCTATAATATAATACAGCACATTGAGATGCACAGCACAAGAAAGAGAGAGAGAGAGAGAGAGAGAGAGAGAGAGAGAGAGAGAGAGAGAGAGAGAGAGAGAGAGAGAGAGAGAGAGAGAGAGAGAGAGAGAGAGAGAGAGAGAGAGAGAGAGAGAGAGAGAGAGAGAGAGAGATAGCGCATAGTTCTGAAGGATAAAGAAGAAATAGAAAAGAAAAGGAAAAGGAGCATATTGACATCTTTATTTGCAGCATATAGGAGGAGGAGGAGGAGGAGGAGGAGGAGGAGGAGGAGGAGGAGGAGGAGGAGGAGGAGGAGGAGGAATAATACATCTATACTTTTATATTCTCTCTCTCTCTCTCTCTCTCTCTCTCTCTCTCTCATAAGAACTTCAATCTACATCTACTTAAAACACACACACACACACACACACACACACACACACACACACACACACACACACACACACACACACACACGGAATGTACGGTTTTATATCAACATATGTATGGATTTTATGTATGTGTACTCGTATTTAGTCACCACACACACACACACACACACACACACACACACACACACACACACACACACACACACACACACACACCGCTTCATGAGATACTGTGATGGCAGAGAGAGAGAGAGAGAGAGAGAGAGAGAGAGAGAGAGAGAGAGAGAGAGAGAGAGAGAGAGAGAGAGAGAGAGAGAGAGAGAGAGAGAGAGAGAGAGAGAGAGAGAGAGAGAGAGAGAGAGAGAGAGAGAGAGGATGAAACAAAAAGAAAGGAAGGAAGTAAAAGGAAGAAGCAAATAAAGGAAGTAAGAAGAGAAGAATGGAAGAAAGCAATAAGTAAAGAAAGAAAGAGAGAAAGAAAGAAAGAAAGAGAAAGGAAGAAAGAAAGAAAGAAAGAAAGAAAGAAAGAAAGAAAGAAAGGAAGGAAAGAAGGAATGGACACACACACACACACACACACACACACACACACACACACACACACACACACACACACACACACACACACCAACAACAACAACAACAAGATTAAAACAGCAACAACGACAACACTGCTTGATGCGGCGGCGGCGGCAGCGGCGGCGGACACAATGCACACACACACACACACACACACACACACACACACACACACACACACACACACACACACACACACATACATACAGACACACACTTATACAGACAGACATCTACTACAGAACGCACAAAGTTGAGGTGGCAACGTTGCTTTCCGTTTTCTATTTTATCCTTTCCGTTTTCTTTTTTTCATTTTTTCTCTTGAATTTTCTGTTTCCGGTTTGTGTTTGTTTTATTTTAGTCGATATTGTTTTTTTTTTCCTTCCTTTTCTTGTTTGATTTTCCGTTTTCTATTTTGTTTGTTTCCCACTGTTTCCTGTTTGTTTGTTTTCCATTTTCTATTTGGTTGGTGTTTTTCATTTTCTCTGTTCTTATCTTATTTTTTTTCACTATCTTTATCTTTATTCAATTCTTTCTTTCCTTCTTTCCTCAACTTAATACATTTTCTTTCTTCCTTATTTATTTTATTTTCTTTCCTCCCTTCCTCATTTATTTTTATACTTCTATGTCATTCACCTTTTTTTTTTTTTTATTTCACATTTTTTTCTTTCTCTTTACAACTTCATTTTCCTTCTTTCCTGTTTCCTCTTCTGTAAATCATGTTTTTTTTTTCCTTCCGTTTTTTTCTCATGTTCCATTCCACCGTTCCCAAGTCCAATATTCCTATCTAGCAATTCATTCCATCCACCATTCATGTTCCATTCCATCATTCCACTGTCCAACAATCCTACCTGGCAATTAATTACGTTTTTTTTTCCTTCCGTTTTTTTCTCAAGTTCCATTCCACCGTTCCCAAGTCCAATATTCCTATCTAGCAATTCATTCCATCCACCATTCATGTTCCATTCCATCATTCCACTGTCCAACAATCCTATCTGGCAATTAATTACATCCACCGTTCGTTCTATTCCGCTGTTCGTCTGTCCAACAATCCCATTTCTAGTAATTAATCCCAACACTCCTCTGACATTTCGTTCCACTGTTCCCCTGTCTGTTGTTCCATTGCGTGCCTTCATCTCATGCATTCAAACTCCATTTCGTCTCCCCGTGCATCTGTTCCGCTCCGTACAGCATGTTGGCCATTAAGCGTTCCTTTCCGTTTGTCTTGTGTCAGTTTCGTTCCGTTCTGTCAAGTCTGTTAGCGAACCAGTGTTTCGCTCCAATGTCTAGTCTATCCATTGAATTTACTGTCTATTCAATGTACGCTAAACCTGTTCCGTTCTGTTTCGTTCCGTCCAGTTCGTTGTCCATTCAGTCTATGTTCTGTTTCGTTCCTGTTTCGTCGGTCCGTCAAATTTGTGTATGCATTAAATGTTTCGTTCTGTTCCACTAGTCTACACGTTAAATTTTTGCTCCAATCCATTCCTTTCCTTCCATCCTACGCATCACCTGTTCCGTTTCTCCACTGGGTCTGAGCAATAACCTCCGTTCAGTTCCTCCGTTCCACCTGTTCAATCTATGCACAGAATCTGGGTTGCCTACTGTCGCTTTATGTCTAGTCTCCATTGCGTTCCTATTCCGTTCCCTTAGCTATCATGCGAACCACATTTGTCTCCACTCTAAGCAGTAAATATATGTTCCATCCGTCAATCTGTCCAGTGAACCGTGCAATGTCAAATTTATTCCATTCCGTTAAGTGTTAAATCTCTGTTCTATCTATTTATCCACTCTAAAAACTTCCATTCCATCCATAGCAGTGCATTCGCTCCACATTACGTTCAATTCGTTCAAACAAATTTCCACTCCGTTCCATTCCGTTAAGCATTGAATCTCTGCCCTATCCACCTATCCACTCTAAAAACTCCCATTCCATCCGTACCAGTGCATTCAGTCCACATTCCGTTCCTCGATTCAGTCAAATTTCCACTCCATTCCGTTAAGCGTTGAACCGGTGCTCCGTTCCGTCGGCCATCATGTGCACCACCGTTCTGTTGGAAATCCACACCAGCTTGGGCAGCCGCTGAGGGTTGAGGCGCACAATGTCTGGCACTGGCATGGTTGAGAAAGTTTTCGTGCATTTGGTCTGGGAGGCACCTAGACCGAACATGCCCGAGGAGGTCTGTTGGGGAGGGAGGGAGGGAGATGAGACGTGTGGGATGTGGTTATGTTAGGTTAGGTTTAAGTAGTGTGGTTAGGTTCGGCTAGTGGACGTGGCGTGGTGTGGCTAGGTTAGGTTTAAGGGTA
Source organism: Scylla paramamosain (assembly GCF_035594125.1). Taxonomy (NCBI): domain Eukaryota; kingdom Metazoa; phylum Arthropoda; class Malacostraca; order Decapoda; family Portunidae; genus Scylla; species Scylla paramamosain. Next base: position 2,436,391 of record NC_087199.1, read on the forward strand.
AATTTATAGTTTTAAGCCAATGTCCCCAATCTCTACCCACGGCCCATGGCGTTATTATTAATTTCCAACAAGTAGTGTAATCATTAGAAATGATGTGAATAGTGAGAAGAACAAAATGAGGTAGGTTATTACCACGTAGTGTGTAATGGCTTAAACTATAATAAAACCAAACCCTAACCTAACCTAACCTAACAACTGAAGTTCAGGCAACAATACACAATTTATGTTTACCTGTGGACTTAGAAAAAGTTGAGAGCGCTGTGCATTCCCAGGCCTATTGTGGCGTTATTATTAATTTCCGACAAGTAGTGTAATCATTAGAAATGATGCGAATAGTGAGAAGAACAAAATGAGGTAGGTTATTACCATGTAGTGTGTAATGGCTTAAACTATAATAAAACCGGTTTAAGTGTGTGGTGTGGTTAGATTTGGTTAGTGAGAGGTGTGGAGTGGTGTTGTTACGTTAGGTTAGTGAGAGGTGTGGGGTTTGGTGAGGTTAGGTTACTTGGGTGGGGTGATGGGTGAGGGGTTAGGTGAAGTAACTGGGGTGGTGTGGTTAGGCTTGGTTCAGGTGTCTGTGAGGAAGGTTGAGGTTAAGTTGTAATATGTTGGAATTAGGTTAAGCTAGTTTGGGTTGGGGAAGAGTTAGTTAGGTTGACTTGGTTAGGTTAGGTTAGGTTTGGCTAGGTTTGGTTAGATTAGACTGGGTATGGTTTGGTTAGGTTAAATTATGTTAGGTTTGGCTAGGTTTGGTTGGGTTAGGTTAGATTTGGCTAGGTTTGGTTAGATTAGACTGGGTATGGTTTGGTTATTTTAAGTTAGGTTTGGCTCAGTTTGGTTAGGTTTGATCTCATTTTATTTGGTTAGGTTAGGTTGGGTTAAATTGGGTTAGCTTTGGGAAAAGTTTGTTAGGTTTTGTTTGGTTTGATTAGATTGAGTTAGCTTAAGTTTGGTTTGGTTGGGTTAGGTAAGGCTGGATTTGATTTGGTTAGGTTTGGTTGGATTGGGTCAGATTAGGTTGGGTTAGGATAATGTAGAAATTGGTTAAGTTGGGACTATCCAAACAAAACAAGCTGATGTCTTCTATCTGTCAATCTATGCAGGGTGCAACACAAGTTTGTGTTGGTATTGCCAGAGGTGAAAGTGCACATTATTCTGAGTGGAAAACATTCTACGCACACAGGAATTTTGAGGCGTTGTGTGGCCGTGGTGTGACATTGAAGTGTGGTGTGGCGACGGACACAATAACCAGGCCAGGCGGGTAACCAAGGCAGGACGTGTACACTGGATGTCCGTTGGTGAAATTGTAAATAAGTGTTGTGACTTCTACAAGTTTTGGAGCTTTACAGCATCCCGTGACAAGACGAGTGACAGCAACAGACCGATTCTGATTACCAATAAGTATTACACAATGACAGTATGGATGCAATAAAACACAAATAAAATAGCAAGCCGTGTGGCGCCATGCACTGCTCAGTCAGGAATTGGGAAGCAGCACGGCCAGCAATAAATCACTAGATTACTAGTCAATCACATGCAGTTTCTCCCGGGAACCGTGACAATAAATACATTAAAATTGTATGTGTTACTTAAGAGTGATGTGGTGTGCGTAGGCATGGTGTTTCTCCACCAAGGACACCCACCTGGCCTGGCCGCTGTGTCTGTTGTCTGGCCCCATTTGATTTTCACACCACAGCTAAGCAATACCTCAAAATGCATGTGCACAGAGAACACTTTCCACTTAAAATATCCTCAGCTTTCACCTCTAGCAATATCCACACAAACTCATGTTACACCCTGCATACAGGCCAGCAATCCCACACAGGCTGCCCCAGACAAAGCACCACACACACACACACACACACACACCATTCACACCAATCCTGGGACCCACAACATAGCCCCACAGCATGCACTGGTCCACCCCTGCCCCGTCACAATAAGACCTTTCCCTGCCCTGCACCCACCCCAATCCTGAGACTACAGCAAGGGAGGGAATACTTAGACAAACCAGTGAGTGAGTGTATGCATCATTGTGGCAGTATTCCCGTTGACCTGTCCTCAGCTGCATTCCTCACAGCCACACACCTCAAGACACTTACTACATCTTACCTTTGCTAAGTGACCCACCCCTCTCAGCTCACCTGCCAGAAAGAAAGCTTGTTCTCCCCCATGGAATAGGACGCCAGGTATTTGCCATCAGGGGAGAAGCTGACGGCTGTGATGGGAGCGGTGTGGGCTGGGATCACCTGGGGGAGTGGGAGAGAGAGAGTGAGAGGGACAGGTACATACTGACACCATCTCCAGGAATTTTAAGGAAAGAAGAAATGAAAAATGAAGGAATAAAATAAGAAATGAGTTTAATGAAGGAAGGAGAGAATGAAAGGTCAGAATTTACAGAAGGATGGAGAGAAGGAAGGAAGGAATTAAATCTACAATAAATATAGGAAGAAAATGCAAAAAAAATAAATAAATAAAAAAAATTTGAAAAGGAAAAAAAAAGGAAGGAAGAAAGAAGGAAGAAAAGGAATCTAAACAACGAAAGAAGGAAGGAGAGGAAGAAAAGAACTAATAGAAGAAAAGGAAGGATATGGAAGAAGAGAAAGAAAGTGAATTCCATACACACACACACACACACACACACACACACACACACACACACACACACACAACAAACAAACCTACACACCTGACACTTAGACACCTGCAGGAACGAAATGAAGAAAAAGAAAATGAATTCCACACACACACACACACACACACACACACACACACACACACACACAACAAACAAACCTACACACCTGACACTTAGACACCTGCAGGAACGAAATGAAGAAAAAGAAAATGAATTCCACACACACACACACACACACACACACACACACACACACACACACACAGTTGTTGATTTCCATGAAAAGACCAAGATTGGAACATGTAGCAGTGGTGTGGTCTCCTCATACAAAGAGAAATGTTATATAAAATTAGAAAGAGCATGAAGAACAGTCACTAAGATGGTTCCGGAGTTGAGTAAGACGACCTATGAAGAGAGATTAAGACTGATGGAAATTCTTACCCCTGAAAATAGGAGATAGGGGACTCAATAAACATCTATAGAGTGATAAGTGGTATGGAAAATGTGGACAAAGAATGTTTTATAACTTCAGACACACACAGTACAAGGGGACACAGTAAGAAGCTGAAGAAAGTTAACCGTAGAAGAGACATCAAGAAGTATAGTTTTCCTCATAGAAGTGTGAACAAATGTAATGAACTCAGTGAAGACGTTATCAATGCCGTAACTGTCCATGCTTTTAAGACCAAACTGGATAGATATAGAGACGGGATACACACACACACACACACTTAACAAACGCACAAACCTACAAACCTGACACTTAGACGCCCGCAGCTCATACATGGCGATGGCCCCATTCTTGGCCCCGGTGGCAATGCGACGGGTGTGGGGGCAGTGGGAGACCTGGGGGAAGCCACATATGGAGGGAAACACCTCATTCAGGCCACGACTTTTGAGGTGGCCCGCATCGACGCAGTGAAGAATTATGTCCATTACCTGAGAGAAAGAGAAAGAGAGAATTAGTGGTGGTGATGATACAAAACACACCCAAACACCCACAAACCTTCCCAGACTCACTCAAAACCCAAAACATCTAAAAACAATGTGATGTACCTAAAAATATTTCAAAACACACCTTGCCCCCCTTAAAAAAAATACAAACTTAACCCAAAACACCCCCAAAAACACACCAAAACACCAAAAAAACCCAAAAACATAAAAAAAACACAGTCAAACACCCTAAACACCCAAAAACACCCTAAAGCAATCAAAAAAATTCCTTCACACTCCCAAAACACAAAAAAAAACCCAAAACACCCCAGAACACCCACCTCCACCATAAGGTCCATGATGTGGCAGCGTTTATGTACAATCAGATACTCCATCACCCTCAGGATTTCCGTTTTGGCGCGGTGTAACACTGTGTTGTGGATGTTGAGTTGCAGGCTCTGTGCGTTTTGCTGGAGGGCATTGAAGCGCGCCACCTCCCTCGCCATGGTGGTGATGAATGCAGGGGGACGGGCCTCGGCAATCAGTGTCAGCGCATTTGAGGCAGTGCGGCAAGTGTCGGCCTCAGGGATCAGGGGGAGGCCATACTTCATGCTGTGGGAATTGGGGTGTGACTGTGTGTGGTTGGGTTCAGGTGTAGTGTGGTTGGGGTGTAGTGGTGTGATGTGGTGTGGTTAGGAAGGAAAAGGATGGAAAAAAGGAAAAAAAAAGAAAAGGAAAAAAGAAAGGAAAAAATAAAAAGAATAAGGAAACAAAAGAAAAAAGAGAAAAAAACAAGAAATAGAGGAAGAAAAAGAAAGAATTATTTGTACCTGTATAATCTCTCTCTCTCTCTCTCTCTCTCACCTGGGGGCAAGGCGATCAGTGTCAGCACAGAAGTCTAGGAGGGCCAGCAACACCTGAAAGAAAACGAGAAAATTAACAAGAAAGAAACAGGTAAGAAGGAAGTCAATCTCTCTCTCTCTCTCTCTCTCTCTCTCTCTCTCTCTCTCTCTCTCTCTCTCTCTCTCTCTCTCTCTCTCTCTTTCCTGTTTCTTTCTCTCTATTCTCCAACTCAAAATTAATCTCCCTTTTCTCTCTCCCATCTCCTCCTCCCTCTCTCCCCTCACCTTGGCCACATCAAGGTAGGGCTCCCACACAGGGAAGCCACGGCCAATCAGGTCGATGGCGGCCCTGCGCAGGGGATTGTGTGCAGGCAGCTTGGAGCCAGGGGGAGCCAGCACCAGGTACGCTAGGGCCTTGCCTGGGGGTGAAGAGGTGTCAGTGTGTGGTTTGTATTCATAAATGCTAAGCTGTATCACCACCACTGTTCTTCAAGGTCACACAGATAGCTAGCTGGGTTCTCAAGAGTGTTCCTCCTGTTCATAATGTAGAAATGTTAATCTGTCACTTGAACTGTAAAAAACACCCTTGAAAACCTGTCACTTCAACTAGAGCCTTTTAAAAGAGTGTTTCTCCTGTTAGTAGTGTAGAAATGGTGTTAATCTGTCACTGCAAACATCAAAACACCTTAAAAAACCATGGCACTTCAACTAGACCCTTTTAAAAGAGTGTTTCTCCTGTTCATAATACAGAAATGTTAATCTGTCATTACAACCATAAAAACACCTTCTAAAACCTGTCACTTCAACTAGAGTCTTTTGTAAGTAACAGAGATGCAGTGTGGAAGTGCTTCTGAATATAGTACAGTGTGTGTGTGTGTGTGTGTGTGTGTGTGTGTGTGTGTGTGTGTGTGTGTGTGTTCAGCTAGTTGTACTGTACAGGGTCTGAACTAAGCTCATCCTGTCCTGCCAATATTCTCATGACTCTGCCAGCCCTCCCATCACTGTCCTAAACCTTGCAGCCGTCTCCCAGCCTCTCCCAGCCCTCACATCCTCCCAAGCCTCTCCCAGCCTTCTCCCAACCCTCCCATCCCTCTCCCAACCCTCGTAGCCTCTTCTAGCCCACCCAACTCTTTCCTAAGGCCTCTCCCAACCCTCTCATCCCACCCAGCCCTCCCAAATCTCTCCCCTCTCCCAGCCCTGCAAACCCTCTCCCGACCCTCTTATCCCAGGCATCTCCCCTCTCCCAGCCCTCTCAGTCCTCTCCCAAGGCCAACACTTACTGGTCTGCATGGCAAGCGTCCCTAGGCCAAATCCTTCAGCTGCGTCCTGTCCGTGGTAGGCTCCTATGACCCCCAGGAGAATTATTGCGGTGGCTTGCTTACGACGACCTTCAGACTGCGCTATGATCTCTCGGCACGTCTCCCCTGGGGTATGATATTAGGTTAGGTTAGGCTTAGGTTACATTAGTTAAACAATTAATAAATAACCTCTCTCTCTCTGTCTCTCTCTCTCTCTCTCTCTCTCTCTCTCTCTCTCTCTCACCATCCATCTCCTCATCATAGTGGTCCTCGTCCAGGTGGGGGTGAGGCTCCATCCCCCTCTCCCCCCCTCCACCTTGCACCCCACCGCTGCTGCCCCCACCTCCCTGCATGGGGGTGCCGTTGGTAGTGGGGATGGACGAGGTGGTGCTGGACGACCCCTGCAAGTAGTAGTAGTAGTAATAGTAGTAGTAGTTGTGTTATTATTTAAGTTTATTCCAATTTACTCTCTCTCTCTCTCTCTCTTAATTACACCAACCAAATATTACCACAAAAAAAATCATAAAAAATATACATATCTATTTTTTTCTCTCTCTTACTATTAGTCAAACACACCTCTCTCTCTCTCTCTCTCTCTCTCTCTCTCTCTCTCTCTCTCTCTCTCTCTCACCTTGAGGCTGGCGTGGTCAGAGCGTGGTGGGTGGGAGGGGTCGTGGTGGTGACTGTTGAAGTGGGCGGCGGTGGTGGCGGGCAGGGGGTCGGTGTGGGTGGGCAGGTGGGGCGCCCACTCCACCACCAGCTGCTGCCTCCCTGCCATCCCCATGCGGCTTAGCTCTGTCTTCAGGAGTGCCTGGGCCGCCTCTCTCACCTGTGTTGTTTGGTTAGGTTCAGTAGTAGTGGTAGTAGTAGTAGTAGTAGTAGTAGTAGTAGTAGTAGTAGTAGTAGTAGTAGTAGTAGTAGTAGTAGTAGTAGTAATAGTAAACACACATTCATAATTTCAACACACACACACACACACACACACACACACACACACACACCTCCTCCACCTCCTCCTTTTTGTACAACATACACTAACAAACTACTTTTTTCTACCCCTCCTCCTCCTCCTCCTCTTCCTCCTCCTTCCTGCTCCTCTTCTTCTTCCTCCACCTCCCTCCCCTTCTACAACAGACACAAACATACTAGCACATAAACACATACTTTTTTTCCATTCTTCCATCCCTCCTCCATCCCTCTCACTGACCCCTGACGCCCTGACCACCTCACCTCCTGACACCGGTCCTGCCAGCGGCGCGCCAGGATTTCTACCATGGGGGGCTGGTAGCAGGGTGCCCCAGCGGCCGTCACACAGTCAGGCAGTAGGACAGTGTGGAGTGCAGTGAGGGTGGACCAGCCCTGTTTGATCACCGATTGCTGTCTGCTAAACTCATCCTCCCCACTGCTGTTGGTACCCACGCTGCCTGTGTTAGCCTTGGAGCTTTGGCTGGGGTTGGGGTGGGGAGGGAAGACAGTAAGAGGGGTTTGGTTAGGTTAGGTTTGGTTTAGTTTAATAATAATAATAATAATCATAATAATAATAATAATAATAATAAAAAAAAAGAGCAAAAACAAATACAAACTCTCTCTCTCTCTCTCTCTCTCTCTCTCTCTCTCTCTCTCTCTCTATGTCTCCCTCACACACACACACACAAACATACAAACATTCTCTCCCTCACACACAAACACCTAGTTACTGCCCCTCTCCCTCTCCCTCTCTCCCACACTCACATATAATTCTTGCGACGCCTCTCCTGCTCCGGGATGAGGGTGGCGGCATTCATGTCCTGCAGGGTGTTGGCCACAGACACCAGGGCCAGCAGGTGGTGTGTGGTGAGGGCCGGCGACACCTCCCAGTGGCCGCGTCCCGTGAATACCTGCAGAGAAGTGGAGGTGGTGGGAAGTGTAGGGATGTTTGGGGGTTTTGCGAAGGAGGAGGAGGAGAATTAGTAAACAAAGATAAAGTTAAGGGAAAATTGAGAGTGCACACCCAGCCAGCCTCTTGAGTCTCCCCCACCTGTGTTGTGGTCATCAGTCTTGCCACACTGCCTCAAGTCTGGCGTTGTGGTGGTGTGGGTGATACTGGCACTAATGAGGTCACACTGCCACAACACACACACACACACACACACACACTTATACTTTATCTTCATACATACAGACACACTCTAACACACACACACACGTACAAACAAGCCTGGGGGTATTACCTGGGTGTGGTGTTCCAGCTGAATCATCTCTGGGGGCAACTCTGAGGCCAGCTCGGGCGGGATGGTCATGGGGGGCATGTCAGCGGGCCGCACTGGATGCCACGTTGGCATGAACAGCGACATGTACCCTGCAGGAGGTGGCATGAGCTCAGGTGAGGTTATGATAAGAATAAGAGGGAAAACTAGATTAGATTAGGTTAGGTTAGGTCATGTTGGGAATAAAAGGAAAAAATTGACTAGGTTAGATTAGTTTGGTTTAGGTTAGGTTATGTTGGGAATAAAAGGAAAAAATTGACTAGGTTAGATTAGTTTAGTTTAGGTTAGGTTATGTTGAGAATAAGACCAAAAAAATTTGACTAGGTTAGGTTAGTTTAGTTTAGGTTGTGATAAGAATAAGAGGAAAGAAAATTAGACTAGGTTAGGTTAGCTTAAGTTGGGTTGTGATAAGAATAAGAGGAAGGAAAATTAAACTAGGTTAGGTTAGTTTAGGTTAGGTTAGGTTGAGAATAAGATAAAAAAAAAATTTGACTAGGTTAGGTTAGCTTAAGTTGGGTTGTGATAAGAATAAGAGGAAAGAAAATTAGACTAGGTTAGGTTAGTTTAGGTTAGGTTAGGTTGAGAATAAGATAAAAAAAAAATTTGACTAGGTTAGGTTAGCTTAAGTTGGGTTGTGATAAGAATAAGAGGAAGGAAAATTAGATTAGGTTAGTTGGGTTAGGTTGAGAATAAGAGCAGAGAAATTAGACCAGGTTATGTTGGGAGGAAGAGAATGATAAAGAGGAAGATTGGCGATATTTGTTTAACTTCAGAGATAAAGAAGAGGAATGATGATGATGATGATGATGATGAAAAAAACAGAAAAGAGGAAGAGAAGGACTAAAATTTGAAAAGATGAAGAGCAAAAATACACACAGAATGATAAAAGACGAGGAAGACTGGCGATGTTTGGTTAACTTCAGAGATAAAGAGGAGGAATGATGATGATGATGATGATGATGATGATGATGATGATGATGATGAAAAAAACAGAAAAGAGGAAGAGAAGGGCTAAAATTTAAAGATGAAGAGCAAAAATGTGACAAGATATAAAAGATAAATGAGAAAAAAAAAAGAATCAGAAAGAGAACAAGAACAAGGAGGAAAACAAGAAAAAGGAATAAAGAAAGAATAAGAAACCAGAAAAAAAACAAGAATAAGAAAGGAAATGAGACAAAAAGAATAAACAAAGCAAGAAGAGAAGAATAAGAACCACAAACAAACAAGAAATAAAAATAGAAAAAAAAAAGACAAAAACAAGATAAAAACATGACAAACAAAAACCTTAAAAAAAACAACAATGCAGACAAACAAAAACGCACAAAAACACTCCCATACACTGAAAAACACCCCAAAACACACACATAGCCTGAAAAAAACACCCAAAATACCACAAACTCTGAAAAACACCTCAAAACACTCCCATACACTGAAAAAACACCCCAAATACCCCAAAAAATATGAAAAACACCCCAAAACACACACACACACATCCTGAAAAAAACACACAAAACACCCCAAAATATAAGATAATAACAAGCACCAAATTGCCTCTTAAAAGACCTAACCTAACCAAAGACACTCCCTAAACAACAACAACAACAACAACAACAACAACAACAACAACAACAATAACAACAGAAAACACTCCCAAACCCAGAAAAATACCCTTAAACACCCAAAAAACACCAAAACACACTTAAACACACACACACACACACACACACACACACAAACATTGCCAAAAAATATCCAAAAATATGCTTAAATACCCCAAAACATCCTTAAAACTCCAAAAAATCACCAAAAACACCTTAAAAACTACAAAATGCCAAACACCCAAACAAACACACCACAAACACCCAAAAAAAACACCCTTAGACCAAAAAGCACTCTTAAAAAAGCAAACACATTCAAACACATACCAAAACACCTTAAAAACACACACACACACACACGCACACCAAAACACACTTAAACACGCAAAAACATAATTAAAACAGCAAAACACCCTTTAAAACTAGCAAAAACACCCCCAAAACCCTGAAAAACAGCAAAAAAAACACCAAAGCACTCTTAAAAGAAACACACACACACACACACACACACACACACACACACACACACACCAAAACACACAAAACACCCTTAAACACCCCCAAAACACCCACAAACACCCCAAAACCCCGAACACCCACCAGACTTTGAGATAAGACCATAGGACACAGGCACCCTTGGCTTGAGGAGGCCCAGGATGTGTTCACAGGTGTGGTCGAGGGACTGGTCAAGACCCCATGAGTGTAGCAGTGACATCAGCATCTGTCCGATCTGCAGTGTCTGGGCCGTCACATCCAGGTGGCGAGGGATCTGGACTCTGCTGCTGTTGCCATCTGTAGGGGAGAGGAGGCATGTAGGGTGATGCTAGGGTGTCTGAAAGGTGTCTACAGGGATACTACGGTGTTAGGAAGGTGTCTACAGGGGTGCTAGGGTGCCTGAAAGGTGTCTACAGGGTGTCTGGTGAAGGACGGTGAAGTTATGGGGTGTGATACTGAAAGATATGGTAGAAGGGTGATTAGGGATGATAAGAGGAGTGTAGGGTGGTGCTAGGGTGTCTCAAGGGTGTTCAGAGGGGTGCTAGTGTCTCTCAAGGGTGTCTACAGAGTGTGTGGTTGAAGGATGCGAAGAAAAGAATGAAGGCTTATTGAAGAGAAACAGGTCCATATTTTTAAATGCTTTGCTTCCTCACCACCAATGTCCTCCGAGGTCACAGAGATGTTTGGCCAGGTTCTCAAGAGTGTTTCTCCTGTCCATAATGTAGAAATGTTGTTAAAAAGAAGTGTTAAGTGTTTCTCCTGTTAATAATGCAGAAATGTTAATCTGTCACTAGAACCATAAAAAACATCCTTGAAAATCTGTGTCACTTCAACTAGAGGTTTTTTTAAAAGAGTTTCTCCTGTTCATAATGTAGAAATGTTGTTAATCTGTCACTAGAACCATAAAAACACCCTTAAAAACACATGTAACTTCAATTAGAGCCTTTTAAAAAGAGTGTTTCTCCTGTTAATAGTGCAGAAATGTTGTTAATCTGTCACTAGAACCTTAAAAACACCATTAAAAACCTGAGAAGCTTCAACTAGTGCTTTTGGAAAGTAA
>NC_087199.1:2457500-2462500 GCF_035594125.1 Scylla paramamosain
CAGGAAGTCTGGGTGTCTGTGGCACTGTCATACGATCTGCTCACACTCTGAAGCAACATTGGTAGGATGAAGATGACAGCGACGTCCACTGATAAGGAAGTTTTCAGCCTGAACTTTGTAAAGAACAACCTTGTGTACAGAAGGTGAAAAGTGATTGTAATGACAGAAGCAAAATGAATGCAGCACGTGATGTTTTGGTACACATATTACAATACAACGATGCAGCAGCCACTCCGGACTGTACTGACACAAAAATAAACAAATACAGGTGATGCAATGGCCACTCTGAACTGTACTGACACAAAAATAAACAAATAAAATGATGCAGCGGCCATTTCGGATTGTACTGACACAAAAATAAACAAATAAAATGATGCAGCAGCCATTTCGGATTGTACTGACACAAAAATAAACAAATAAAATGATGCAGCAGCCATTTCGGATTGTACTGACACAAAAATAAACAAATAAAATGATGCAGCAGCCATTTCGGATTGTACTGACACAAAAATAAACAAATAAAATGATGCAGCAGCCATTTCGGATTGTACTGACACAAAAATAAACAAATAAAATGATGCAGCAGCCATTTCGGATTGACCTGACACAAAAATAAACAAATAAAATGATGCAGCAGCCATTTCGGATTGTACTGACACAAAAATAAACAAATAAAATGATGCAGCGGCCATTTCGGATTGTACTGACACAAAAATAAACAAATAAAATGATGCAGCGGCCATTTCGGATTGTACTGACACAAAAATAAACAAATAAAATGATGCAGCGGCCATTTCAGATTGTACTGACACAAAAATAAACAAATAAAATGATGCAGCGGCCATTTCAGATTGTACTGACACAAAAATAAACAAATAAAATGATGCAGCGGCCATTTCAGATTGTACTGACACAAAAATAAACAAATAAAATGATGCAGCGGCCATTTCAGATTGTACTGACACAAAAATAAACAAATAAAATGATGCAGCGGCCATTTCAGATTGTACTGACACAAAAATAAACAAATAAAATGATGCAGCGGCCATTTCAGATTGTACTGACACAAAAATAAACAAATACAGGTGATGCAGCGGCCACTCTGGACTGTACTGACACAAATAAACAATCTCACAAGTTGCTTCAGGAAAGAACTTAAGAAATCCGCAGAATCCATGAAAGCAGAGGCCAGTTTTAGCCACTAGGCCTATTTTTTTCTTTGTTTGCTTGGGTTTCTCCAGTTCTGCTTCAATACGTCACAGTGACAGCTCCAAGGACAGTCTACACCCTCACTGCTGAATACAGAGTCTGGCCATGTCCACACACAGTCACGTCTTGGGAGAACTGAAGTAAAGCTGAATATCTGTGGGCCACTTATTTTATGTGTTTTTTTTTTTTTTTTCTTATGTAGGAGGGACACCAGCTAAGAGGGGAAAAAAAAAAAAAAGCTCCACTGAGATGCCAGTCCCCAAACAGGCAAAAGTGGCAGTCAAAAGTTGAAGGACAAGCATCTTGAAACCTCCCTCTTGAAGGAGTTCAAGTTATAGGCCAGAGTTAGAATGGAACCAGAATGGAACCTGATCTGCTCTTGTAATGTGAATGTGGCACTTTAGTGAAACAATAAAGACTTGTACAGTGCACCCTTGTACTGCACTCCCCCAGCCAATGAGAGGCCTGAACAGAGCTGCTCCAGCCAATGTGAGGTGAGAACAGAGATGGTCCAGCCAATGTGAGGCCAAAACAGAGATGCTCCAGCCAATGTGAGGTGAGAACAGAGATGTCCCAGCCAATGAGAGGTGAAAACAAAGATGTCCCAACCAATGAGAGGTGAAAACAAAGATGTCCCAGCCAATGAGAGGCCTGAACAGAGATGCTCTAGCCAATGAGAGATGAAAACAGAGATGTCCCAGCCAATGAGAGGTGAAAACAAAGATGTCCCAGCCAATGAGAGGCCTGAACAGAGATGCTCCAGCCAATGAGAGGTGAAAACAGAGATCTCCCAGCCAATGAGAGGCCTGAACGGAGATGCCCCAGTAACACACACACACACACACACACACCTGGCCCTCACAGTCGCCCCTCATGAGCAGTTTCTCAGCGCCACTCTCCAACGGGATGGTCATAAATTGCCAGGCCGGTGCGTTGATCAGCTGCTGCTTGGAGAGAGAGAGAGAGAGAGAGAGAGAGAGAGAGAGAGAGAGAGAGAGAGAGAGAGAGAGAGAGAGAGAGAGAGAGAGAGAGAGAGAGAGAGAGAGAGAGAGAGAGAGAGAGAGAGAGAGAGAGAGAGAGAGAGTGTTTGTTTACTATATTCCTGAGAGCAGTATGTGTATTGTGTTTCATATCTTCATACAAGGCAATATGAAAACACCACAGCAAATATACCTAAATATAAACAATATAAAAGATCATAAACAAAAATATAAATAAATAAATAAAAAAATAATAATAAACAAAAACACAAACAAAAAACGAGGTGTGACATAGCAAAGAATAAATAAACAAGTGCCATATAAACACACAAAACGCCAACAAAAATTAAGAAATCAGAAAGACATTACAGAAAATCAAAGACAAAGACAAAAAAAAAAAGCCAAAAAGAAAAAACTGAAAATCAAAGCCACTCAAAAATACAATACATTACAAAAATTAAAATCCAAACACAAGTAAGAAAAAAAACAAAAGTATATGTAAAATGAAAAGTACAACAAATTTCCAAAAAGAGTGGCCCGCCTCACCTGCACAGCCTGCCCCGCCTCCACACCCTGCCGTGGGAAGCAAAACAAAAACAAACAAAAGCAACATTTGAAAAAAGCTAAACAAAAAAGATAAGATTGAAAAAAAATATTTACAGTGGAACCTCAGATGATGAACTTAATTCATTCCATGACTCAGTTCATGAACCAAAATGTTCACAAACCAAAACAATTTCTCCCACTGAAATGAATGTGAACAATTACCGTATTTGATGGCTCATAAGACGCTACTTTTTTCTCAGAAAAAGGGTCAGTAAATTAGCCTGCGTCCAATGAGGCAAAGGTCCAACTTTGAGGCAGTAATAGGTTACAAGTCTACGGCAACAGAGGCTCTAAATTCAAACCACAGATGTCTTTGCACAACTAAATAAAGTCATGATTGGTAGTACGCCACAAAATGCTCTTTCTTTCAAGGTACCAATGTGTAGTATCTCATACTTACTGGTAATCCACATAGACTTTGACCAGTCAGGAAGAATTTGCTTAACCATGCAGCACTTCTTCTTGGAGTTTTGTTGGGGCAGTGTAGGTTGTGATGTCACAGCCTTTGATGCCCCAAAGGTGAGGTATCCAATTATAATATTAGACTAGATGTGATGGAGCTGGTTGGATTTGTGGAGAAGGTTCTGGCAAGGTGGAGATGGTGCACCACGTTTTTCAAAACAAACGCGGTCGGTTGCGCTCCGACGTGACGTACTCGGTGACACCGAGAGTGACGCCGTTACTGATTGAGGTAAGACAATAGCCACACTTTCATACAATTAAAATTGAACCTATCTTTTTAACATTCTTGCTCTGCATACATATGAAAAAGATTGAAGCTAGAGAAACTTTTCTTTTATGAAAATAGACTAATACACCTTGAGAACGAATATTTCTTCTATAAAGGAATTGAGTGTCATGGGATAGGCTGGCTTGAGGTGATGATCTGCATAATATTCATGTAATAGCTTATGCTTTTACACATCCTTTGGCTTTGAAAATGTACTAAAATACTGCATAAGAATTACATGTGAAAGATGCTAAAAAATAAAGTATGAAAAAATTTTATTATCACTGTAGTCCCTCAGTTAATGGTGCCGCCAAGAGCTAGGTGCAGTTAATGTTTACATTCAGCTGAACCGCATTAAGACTGAAACTCCCCTGCTTACCACACCTTTTGGGCACTAAAGGCTGTGACATCACAGTCTGCATGGCCCCAACTAAAATACCAATAAGAAGATTGTGTTTACACGTCAGCAGGATTGGTACAATCTTGTCTTTCAATACCCTCAACCGAACCATTACGTTCTGGCTTTCAAGGCCCGCAACCTTACCAAGATTTGACTCCAGAAATCCAACCAGCTCCACTGTATCTAGTCTGAAACACTACCTGTATACCACACCTTTGGGACGCCAGGCTGTGATGTCACGGCCATCACAGCCTCAACAAAACCCCAAAAAGAACAAGTAAGCTGCTAGCATAAATTAAACTTTTAAATGCTGAGTATTGGTATCTAATAGTGATCTAAATGCACGTGAGAGTCTTCAAATGTCGCTTGAATTCCTTGACTTCATATCGATAGCCTAAATCTGTTAATTTTTGTTTTTTTCTATTTCAATACATGCCAGAACTGGGTGCGTCTTATGAGCCCGTGCGTCTTATGAGCCATCAAATACGGTATGTATTCCATTCCAGCCTCAAAAAAAACGTTTTTTTATCATTTTTATGTTTTTGGTGACAAGGAATGTACAATGAAATAATGGTTGGTGAGAAGACACCAAGTGTGCCTTGCACCCACCATACACTGGCTGCAAGCCAACACCTGTGTGTGTGTGTGTGTGTGTGTGTGTGTGTGTGTGTGTGTGTGTGTGTGTGTGTGTGTGTGTGTGTGTGTGTGCAGCAGGCTGTGCTGCACTGCTCAGGACACAACCTGCCTCCCTTGAGTGCAGCATGTGTGCTCCAAGGAGCCTTGACACCCTCATGTGTTGTGGGTGTGTCTGTGGCAGGTGTGGTCTTTCTGGGGCGTCCAGACACCAGGACGCCGGGTGAAGTGTGACAGGATGGCACAGCAGGTGGTGGTGTCCTGAGCAGCACAGCACTGCCTGCTGCACACACACACACACACTGGTGTGCTGCAGTGTTGCCTTCCACCCTAATCATGTTTCCAACCACCCTGACAGGATGGAGGTAGGGGGAGATGGGGGGACCCAGGTCACGCCCCATCAAGCAGGTGGGAAGGTGCCTCACCTTGAAATAAGTGCCAA
>NC_087199.1:2465000-2485000 GCF_035594125.1 Scylla paramamosain
CTATGATAAACTAACTAACAAACAAACAAACAAACTCATTAATTTCCTTCATTTCCACCAATAAAACAAATAAAAACAACAACAATTTTCCTTCCCTCTTTAATAAACAGCTAAATGAATAAAAACACACTTTATTTTCCTTATTTCCACAAAAAAATAAACAAATAACAGAAAAACACAATTTGTCATTTTTTTCAGATTGTTCCCTTCTTCCTTCAAGTTCCCATTTTCTGTGAACAAGGGCAGTCTATAATATTTTTTCTTTTTTCTTCCCATATAAAAGAGAAATGGGTAATGAGAGAGAGAGAGAGAGAGAGAGAGAGAGAGAGAGAGAGAGAGAGAGAGAGAGAGAGAGAGAGAGAGAGAGAGAGGGAGAGAAATGAAATATTGAGTTATGATTCTCTCTCTCTCTCTCTCTCTCTCTCTCTCTCTCTCTCTCTCTCTCTCTCTCTCTCTCTCTCTCTCTCTCTCTCTCTCTCTCTCTCTCTCTCTCTCTGTCTTTCTGTATCTCACACACACACACACACACACACACACACACACACACACACACACACACACACACAAACAAACACAAACAAACATACTTGGTGGGCAGTTTGTAGATGTATGCTTGACCCTGATCAGTCCAAACAATAATACGATCTGCCGAGAGGAAGTCTCCCCCCATCCAGTGCTCCCCCGGCCCCACACACACCCGGCACAGCTGCGAGAAGTCACCTGCGTCGTAGATCTGTGGGGAGAAGCAGGTGTGTAATGTGTGGATTGGTTTTGTCACCCATGCAAATGTATACAATGACTCCAAACATGTCTTATGTCCCAGGTACACATAATCCCACACCCGCACACACCTGTATACACAAACACGTCGCCATACAATTTCTCACCCATGCAAATCTATACAATCATACCAAACATGTTTTTATTTGCATACACATTCTGTTACACCTGCACACACCTGTATACACCAAAACTGACACCACCACACAATTTCTCACCCAAACAAACCTACAGAACCACACCAAACACGCACACAGCCACACACGCACATGATCCCCACACCTGCACACACCTGCCAACACCACCAAAGCCCCAACACCCCAAAACTGACACCACCACACAATTCCTCACCCAAACAAACCTACAGAACCACACCAAACACGCACATAGCCACACACGCACATGGTCCCACACCCGCACACACCTGCCAGTCCCCCTGCGACACCACCAGCACCGTGCGTTGGTTGTAGGTGCAGCACACAAGGCACCGGGCATTGAGAGAGTGGATCATCTTGGACTCGTGCTCAAAAATTGGTTCCCTTGGTCGGACGTCTCTCTCGCTGACTGTCCACACCTTTACCCAGCCTGCCGTCGTGACCCCCAGGACCACCTCGTCTGTTGGGGTGATGGGGAGGGGTGATGGGGGGTGATGGGAGGGGTGATGGGGATGGGGGTCTGATGGGTGATGGGGTGATGGGTGACGAGGATGTTATTTCATTGTTTATTTATATGTTTTTCAGTGAAGGTATAAGGGATTTCATAAATAATGGCACAGAGAGAGAGAGAGAGAGAGAGAGAGAGAGAGAGAGAGAGGAGAGAGAGAAGAAGTGAGAGAGAGAGAGGAGAGAGAGAGAGAGAGAGAGGAGAGAGAGAGAGAGAGGACTGGCTAAACAAATAAAGAAAGAAAGCAAAGAAGAACTGGATAAACAAAGAGAAAAAAGGAATAAATAAATAAATAAATATATATATAAATAAATAAACAAACAAATAAACACAAATACCAACACAAGAAAAAATGCACACACACACACACACACACACACACACACACACACACACACACACACACACACACACACACACACGCATGCACACACACACATCGTGCGTTACAAACTTAGTGAGTTTTTATTCTCGAGTGGTGGATATAATGCAAGAAAGAGATGGATGGGCTGATTGTGTTTATTTATAGCTGAAGGCAGCCTTTGATAAAGTGCCACACAGGAAATTGTTGTGGAAGTTGAAGCATAATGGTGTGCTAAGAGGGGGCCTGCTCAGATGGAGGGAAAATTTCTTGACAAACAGAGAAATGAGAACAGTGGTGAAAGATTAACAATCATCATGGAGGGAAGTCATAAGTGGAGTACCCCAAGGCTCAGTACTTGCACCAATCATGTTTGCAGTCAATATAAATGATATGACAGAGAGAGTGAACAGCTACATGAGCCTTTTTGCAGATGATGCAAAGTTACTGAAGAAAGTTGAGAGTGCAGAGGACTGTGGAACGTTACAAGAAGACCTGAACAAGATATCTTAGTGGAGTTATAGATGGGAAATGGAATTTAATTTAAAGAAATGTAAGGTAATAGAATTTGGGAAAAGTACAAGAACAGTAAAAGGAAATTATGTGTTGAATGGTGTAAGGTTGAGGGGAGCAGAAGAGGAAAAGGATCTCAGTGTTACAGTGACTGGGAACCTGACCCCGGAGAGACACATTAGTAAAATTACAGGAGAAACCTATAACTTGTTGAGAAGAATAAGGCAGGCCTTTGCATATATGGATGAAGAGATGGTCAGGAAGATGATCGTGTCGCTGATAAGACCTAGACTAGAATATGCAGCAGTAGTGTGGTCGCCATACAAGAAAAAGGATACAAGGAGGTTGGAGAGAGTTCAGAGAGCAGCTACGAAGATGGTGCCAAGCATCAGGGACTTGTCACATGAAGAGAGACTGGCAAGGCTACATCTACCAACGTTGGAAAAGAGGAGAGAAAGGGGAGACTTGATTGCGATACATAAAGCATACGAGGGAGCAGAGGAGGCGGACCGGAGCGACTTAATGGCTGGGATACACGGGACACTAGAGGACACGGGAAGAGGCTGAAGAGGAGTGCTTGTACAAGAGACATCAAAAAAGTATAGTTTCCCACATAGAAGTACTGATGTATGGAACAGTCTGGATGAGGAGACAGTAAATGCAGAAAGTACACATGGATTCAAGGCTAAGTTGATATTAAAAGATATGGAGAAGGAACAGCACGAACAGAACTCTTCCCCATAAAGCACAACTAAATAAACACACACACACACACACACACACACACATCCACACCAATCCACATTACCGTTGCGTCTGGGAGGGCGGAGGATGTGGAGGGCAGATATCCAGTCGGGCTGTATCCGCGCGGCCAGAGAGAAGAGGATGTCCAGAGTGAACGGGTCGTAAACAAGGATTTCTGGGTAATTTCCGATGCAAAACACTCGAACTTCATCCACATTGAGCATCTGGTAGGCCTGTGTGGGAGAGAGGGAGAGGGAGAGGGAGGGGGAGAGAGGGAGGGATAGGGAGGGGTAAGTGTTGTGGTGGTGGTGGTGGTGGTGGTGGTGATGTTGGAGTAGTAGTGGTAGTAGTAGTAATAGTGGTAATAGTAGTAATAGTATCAGTAGCAGTAGTAGTAGTGGTAGTAGTAGTAGTTGTTGTTGTAGAGAGAGAGAGAGAGAGAGAGAGAGAGAGAGAGAGAGAGAGAGAGAGAGAGAGAGAGAGAGAGAGAGAGAGAGAGAGAGAGAGAGAGAGAGAGAGAGAGAGAGAGATTAATAAACAAAGATTACAAATATACTCTCTCTCTGTCTCTCTCTCTCAATAATAATAATAAACAAATAAATAAGCAAATTTATTCAGCATATTTCATCCATGCATCTATTTTATTCATTCTCATTTAATTTATTTATTATTATTATTTATCTTTATTTATCCTATTTATCTATTTCTTACGTATATGTGTATGTGTGTGTGTACGTGTGTGTGCGCATACTTACAGTCATGGAGGTGTGTACATTAGCAGACCTGAGCACCTCTACACATCTGCCATCCCTAAGGTCCCATGTACACATCTCCCTGAGGTCGTGGCGGGTGTGGAGATGAAGAAATAAATAAGTAAATAACAAGCAAATAACAACAACAACAATAAACACACAAACAAACAAAAAAAAAGACAAACACACACACACACACACACACACACACACACACACAGACACTTACCCAGTTTCCGAGGAGCTTACGATAAAGGTGGTCCCGTGTGCCGAGCCTCCAGGGGCCAGGCAGGTCACCGCTGATGTGTGACCCACTAACAGGCATCGTGGTGTGACCTGACCCGTAAATATGTCAAATGAGTTTTTTATTTATTTATTTTTTTCTATTTCTTATCTTAAACTTATCAATTTCTATCTAATATGTCACACGAGTTTTTTATTTATTTATTTTTTTTCTATTTCTTATCTTAAACTTATCAATTTCTAATATGTCAAATGAGTTTTTTATTTATTTATTTTTTTCTATTTCTTATCTTAAACTTATCAATTTCTATCTATCTTTCTATCTATTTATTTCACCTTTATCTATCTATCCCATCCACTTTTTCACTCATCCACACATACATCCACTTATTTGCTGTTTAATCCACGGTTTACTCCACCCACCCATCTCATTTCATCATCATTCCACCCACCCACTGATCCACCTCAACCTTCCACACATTCATCCCACCTCTAACTTAACCTGACCCACCAACCACCCATTGTCTTATCTCATCCACCCATTCATCCACGTATCCAACCACCCGTTCACTCATTTCATATTAAACGCATCCATTCTCCACCCATCCACCAATCACCCAGCCTTCTCATCCACCCATTCATCCACTAAACATCACTTTCATCCATCCACACACTCCCTAACCTAACAGATCCATCCACCCACCATCATCCAGCCTTTCTATCCATCCATTCATCCACTTATCATCAATTCCACCCACCCATACACTTTCTACCCACAAATTCATCCACTTATCATTAATTCTATCCACCCATACACTTCCTACCTCACAAATTCATCCACTTATCAATTCTATCCACCCATACACTTTCTACCCACAAATTCATCCACTTATCATTAATTCTATCCATCCATACACTTCCTACCTCACAAATTCATCCACTTATCAATTCTATCCACCCATACACTTTCTACCCACAAATTCATCCATTTATCATCACGTCCTGTCATCCACACACCACCTCACCTTCAGGTTAGGTGGATCGAAGTCCCACACACAAATCTGGCCGTCTCTGGAGCCGGTCACCACAGTCTGCACATCTTTCGTCAAGAGTACGCAGGAGATGTCGTGGGTGGGTGCCTCTCTGCCCCACATCACCACGGCACCACTAAGTTAAGCGACCCCATGGTGAATGCTGCGGGTCAGGTCGTGTTAGGTTAGGTTAAGTTTCGTTTGGTCTCGTTGGGGTTTGGGTGAATAAATATTGGTTAGGTTAGGGTTGGTAAGGATAAATTGTTTGTGTTCTATGTCTTTTGGGTTAGGTTAGGTTGCGTTGTGTTGAGGTAAAGCTGGGTTAGGTTAGGTTAGGTTGGGCTGAGCTGGGCTAGGTTAGGTTGGGTTAGGTTAGGTTGGGCTGGGCTGAGTTAGGTTAGGTTGGGCTGGGCTGAGTTAGGTTGGGTTGGTTTGAAAGGGTTTGGTTTAGTTGAGATAAGTTAGGTTAGGGTTGGGTTAAGTTAGGTTAGGTTAGGGTTGGGCTGGGCTGGGCTGGGTTAGACTGCGTTGGGTTGGTTTGAAAGGGTTTGGTTTAGTTGAGATAAGTTAGGTTAGGGTTGGGTTGATTGGGTTGGGTTGGGTTGGGTTAGGTTAGGTTAGGGTATAGGAAAATGCTAGGCTAGTTAGGTTAGGTTAGGATTAGGTTAGGTTATGCTGGAGTATTTTAAAATGTTTGGTTAGGGTTTTCTTATACGAGGTGTGGCAGAAGTACCACCCACATTTAAAAGGTTAATATGGGGTTCAAATATAGGAGATATTTCAGCAATACCCTGTACTTAATGACACAAAAAAAATTAATGGACATAAAAAAAAAAAAAAAACAGTTTCTAGTGCAAATCTTACACACGTACACACACCGAGTCATGCCGAGTGAGGCCGTGACACAACACACTGGGGCACGGACTCGCAAGGGGATCACATCTTTAACATTCTACAAAAAATAAAAGAAAAAAATAAATAAAGCCTATTTTTTTATTAGAATTTTGTTGCTCTTGGCTTGTGCCCCCTTCTACATTATAATAAATAAATAAATGAATAATAAATAAATAAATAAATAAATAAATAAAACACACACACACACACACTGGGACACTAACATCTCATAAAGAGGTCACATTTGAATTCCACACTGTAAGGGGTCACAGCTTTTAATTTCTTGGCACACCGGGGCATTAACTCTCTCAGGGGTCACATCTTTTAATTTCTTGGCACACCGGGGTCATTAACATCTCTCTAAGGGGTCATGGTTACACTCCACACAGACAGACTTCACCACCAGGCTGCTTGTGACCTCCCGGCATGCTGAGCCAGAGACACTTATTTCATCCCTTCAAAATTACTAGTCACAAATACTGCCTTGACCTAACCTAACCTTATTTGCCGCAGACTAACCTAACTGAACTGAACTTAACACAGATTAACTTAACCAACCTTTAACATAATTCACCCAAACACTTCTTAACTTAGTGTAACCTTAACTAAATTTTAAACTGACCCAAATTACCTTAACCTAACCTAACCTAACCTTAACCTAACCTAACCTAACCGAACCTAACTTAACACAGATTAACTTAACCTAACTTTAACATAATTCACCCAAACACTTCTTAACTTAGTGTAACCTTAACTAAATTTTAAACTGACCTAAATTACCTTAACCTAACCTTAACCTAACTTAACCTAATCTAACCAAACTACAAACACACACACAAACAGATAAACAAACCTACAAACACAGGTAGGCCTATGTACGTATCAAGCCTATGTACGTGTACCTAACATAAATAAAACCCTTAAACACACACACACACACACACACACACACACACACACACACACACAATCTAAACCAAACTATGTACGTATTAATCCATGTACGTACCTGATCTATGTAAGTGTATTGCACTGATAACACGCACACAGACAAGTGCACACACACACACACACACTCACGTAAACGCACAAACAAATGCACACACAACAAATTTTCATGTACGTGTGAATCTGAGTTATGTACGTATTATCTGAAGGTGTGATTCACGTACACACGCACACACACAGGAGCACATGGACACTTACATAGCCAAGGGGGCGGAGAAGAAGGAAAACTGGAGGAAAAACAAGGAGAGGAACAGTGGAAGAGGAGGAGGAGGAGGAGAACTAGGGAACAAGACCTCCCCACACCTCTCACTCACTCTCCTTACTCTCTTCTCTCCCCTCTCTCTCTCTCTCACTCCCTGTGTGTGTGTCTGGGCTGGCTGGAGGGTAAAATAGCCGCCATTATTGATCACACACACGTACACACACACACCACCTTCAATCTCAACATGGCTACTCTATCGATTCCAGGGTCACTATAATATATCCCCGTTCTACCACAAGGAGCCTTTTTTTACTCGTTTTGATATTTTTTACGGATTTTTCAGGTCCGAATTGTCCCCGATTAATTATTTGTGGTCTTTTGATAGCGGTGTGGATAAATTTGTTAGGGGTAACTATGGTATATTTCAGAGTTGTGTGGTATACTATTGTATTTAAGTTTATTTAGTTTTATTCCTCATTTTGATATTTTGAGCCCGTTTTTCAGGTTTTAATTGTCTTGATTAAATTATTTGTAGTGTTTTAGATGTCAGTGTCAGTAGATTTGATAAGGGAAACAACTGTATTTCTTAAAAGACATAGAACTTTCTAATATTTTTATTTATTAATTATTTTGTTCCTAGTCCGACCTCTTACATTACTTTCTTTACGCTGTAATACTTTTTTACTTTTACTTTTCTCATATTTTACTAATCTCTCTAATCTATTTATTAGTGAGAGTATTGTACATTTCACAAAACTATCGAACATGCATCATAATACCATGTCTTTCATCAACCACAAATATACATTCTCTCTATAAGCTGACCTTTAATTCGACTATCCGTAAACTTAAACACTGCATTCAAGTTATACCATTCCTATGTGACCACTATGACCTATTTACTGTGACCTTATTTTTCCCTACATGACCCTTGTGACCTATATTCTCTTTTGTGTGACCTTCTTGTCATATTTCCCCTAATTGATCCCTATGACCTATTCACGGTGATTTTATTGCTTTGTTTCCCCACTCTGACTTATCTGACTTAATTAACGTGACCTTATCGTGTCAAATTTCTATCTGACGGCCGTGACTTATCTCCCTCTTCATCCTTATCATCCAAACGTCCTTGTAAACACAAACTTCTGGCGTGTTGATGGCTAAATAAAGGAGTTTGATAAGGATGATTCATTAATCTACAATTTAAAAATTTATGACCTTTTTTCCCGGTGACCTGACCTTTATCTATCGTCCTGTGGTACTAATGGCAAAGGTCAAATTATTCATAACGTCTCTATGACCTCATATGTAAAATGTCACAGTCACAATATTAGGTTTATGAGAAAACAAGAGGTCATGTGATTTTACTTATATGGCTCATTTTGACCTTCTCCGTGGTATAGTATCAGTCATCTGGGTCACGGAGGTCATATGTATGTGTGTGTGTGTACGTGTGTGTGTGTACGTGTAAGTGTATTAGAAGGATTTTTTTTTTTATGCATTTCCATTTTCTTTCACTTTTGACAGTCAGGTGACCACTTAATCTTGATCTTAACTCTTTGGTTTGATATTATCTCTTCTAACGCCTTATATCAATGACAGAGAGGGTGTTTTCATATTTTATTTTTATTTTAGGAGTGTTTTTCATACGTGTTTTATCTCTTTATATGTATCTAAGTATTTGATTAGATGTAAGTGTATTTTTTGTTATTTTTTTTCTTGCAAACCGTCCGTTTTCTCTCACTTTGACAGTCAGGTGACAAGAATTTACGCGGGAGATTCTTTTGTACGGGATAACTTTACAGCGGCAATTCAACCTGTAGCATCTGTGTGTATTTAATTTCTTGACATTTACAACTTATTCATCATGTCTGTGCGAGCGTGAGTGTTATATTGTCTATGTTAAAAGGTATTTCTGCATTTTCTGTTTGTTGTAAGGATACTTATCATTAAAATTCGCTTTAGTTTTGTGTGTCATGTTTGTTCATATTAAGATAATGTTTTTGTATCTTTTCTGTTGATTTTAAAGGAATTTCTCATTCCAGTTCACTTTACCTGTATGTATGAAGTGTGTGTCTGCATCTAAAGTTAATTTCTATATAGCATGTATAAAAAAGCGAACAAATAAGGTAAACGTATCTAAAAGTTAAGTAATATAATAGAAATGGCAGGAAAACAAAGGAAAAAAAGCTTGAGATTAAGTAAAGCAGGGAAAAAGATGAGAAAACTATAAAATTACGTTAAGACCAAGCGAACTAGATGAAAAAAAAGAAAACGAGGTCAAAATAACTTAAAATCGAGTCAAGATATGATAAACACCAGGAAAACAATGAAAAATAGCTTCAGATCAAGTGAAATAGGAAAAAAGAAGGAAAACGAGGTGAAATAATTTAGAATCGAAGAGGCAAACCAATTCAGTAAACATTAAGTAATAAATCACATAAAGAAAGAGAAAATTCAATTAGATAAGTATGGAGAGAGAGAGAGAGAGAGAGAGAGAGAGAGAGAGAGAGAGAGAGAGAGAGAGAGAGAGAGAGAGAGAGAGAGAGAGAGAGAGAGAGAGAGAGAGAGAGAGAGAGAGAGAGAGAGTCACAGTGGGCTTACATCAATTAGAGGAAATAAAAGAGCTAAATAAAGACAAATAAAATAAAATAAGATAAAAAGTACAAAAATGAAGTGAAAAGTTAAAAAATCAAGTGAAGTAGGACATTAGTAGGAAAGTGAAGTAAGAATTGTTTAGTAATGAAGTAACAGACGGTACACAGCTGGTTAATGAAGTGAAGATGGTTTAAATCAAATAGCCTATATAATCCAGTGAAAGTCAAGAAATATACAGCGCAACATCAAATACAAGTCAAGTGCGCACCATCTAAGTTTATTGGATCTCCTCCTGTGATGTAACTGTACGTATCAATAAAGTATTTTAATAAATACAGGAACTTACCAAATTGTGCCGGGAACAAAATTAAGTCGACGTTCTATTAAAGTATTTTTTTGCATCAAATAGCACAAAACTAAAATATCCTCTGTTTTGAATACAAAATAAACATATTTGATTATTACAAAATAACTGATGAAAAATTACAAAACACTGAAAAGAAACAGAAAATAGGAAGTCGAGGTAATGAAAAAAAAACATTTAAGTTACTCATTATATAAAACAATCCCGAAGTAAAACAGCTCCATTTTATTCTCAAGCTACAATTATTACTAATTCTGATCACAAAACAAGACAACAAAGAAGAAGATAATGGAACCATTACCTAACACGAAGTCGAGATAATGAAAAAAAAAATTAAATTATTCAATAACTAAGGCAACTCTGAAATAAAACAGTTCCATTTTATTAACAAACCATAATTATCACTCACTTTGATCACAAAACAAAACGATAAAGAAGAAAATAAAGAACCATTACCAAACACGAAGTCGAGGCTCCACACGACAACAAGAGGAAGGCGGCTGAGAAGACACTCGCTCACCGCCTCTCACTTTGTTTATTTCTCTCGTCCCTCTCCCACAGCAGGTGAGTGTGAGGCGAGGCGTTGAAGAGAGGGAGAGGCGTGGTGTAGACTGTTAGTGAGAGAGAGAGAGAGGAGTTATGTGAGCGAGGGAGTTGTGAGAGAGAGAGAGAGAGAGAGAGAGCAGGATTTAAGAACGGGAGAGGAATCGAGAGAGAGAGAGAGAGAGAGAGAGAACCTAATGAAACTTCACCACCACCACCACCACCTAACCTAACCTAACCTGACCCCCACAGCACAGATGGCCGCTACCGCCACAGCAAGCACCCCCGCCGTGGCCAGCCCCCCCGAGGCGCCCCCCACGGTGCCTGTGAGCAAGGTGGTGGTGCATCCCCTGGTGTTGCTGAGCGTGGTGGATCATTTCACCCGTATGACCAAGATTGGCTCAACGCGGCGGGTGGTGGGGGTGCTGCTCGGGTCCTGGAGGGCGCGTGGTGTGCTGGACGTGTCGAATTCTTATGCAGGTGTGTGTGTGTGTGTGTGTGTGTAAATAATAAACGTGTGTGTGTGTGTGTGTGTAAATAATAAACGTGTGTGTGTGTGTGTGTGTGTGTGTGTGTGTGTGTGTGTAAATAATAAACGTGTGTGTGTGTGTGTGTGTGTGTGTGTGTGTGTGTGTGTGTGTAAATAATAACGTGTGTGTGTGTGTGTGTGTAAATAATAAACGTGTGTGTGTGTGTGTGTGTGTGTGTAAATAATAAACGTGTGTGTGTGTGTGTGTGTGTGTAAATAATAAACGTGTGTGTGTGTGTGTGTGTAAATAATAAACGTGTGTGTGTGTGTGTGTGTGTAGTGATTCGTTTTTGTCAATAAGGTAATTAATTTTATTTGTATTTTATCTAGTTGAAGTAGTAGTAGTAGTAGTAGTAGTAGTTGTTGTTGTTGTTGTTCGTTTTTTTTTTGTCAAGATAATTAATTTTTATCTATATTTAGTTGAAGTAGTAGTTGTAGTGTGTGTGCGTGTGTGTGTGTGTCCTAACATCTTGTCTCTCTCCCAACAGTTCCCTTCGACGAGGATGAGAAGGACAAGTCGGTCTGGTTTCTGGATCATGACTATTTAGAAAACAAGTACAACATGTTCAAGAAGGTGTGTGTGTGTGTGTGTGTGTGTGTGTGTGTGTGTGTGTGTGTGTGTGTGTGTGTGTGTGTTTCAATCTTCCTTTCATTCATTCATCCGTTCATTCATCTGTTTTTCTCTTGTCCCCCTTCTCTCTCTCTCTCTCTCTCTCTCTCTCTCTCTCTCTCTCTCTCTCTCTCTCTCTCTCTCTCTCTCTCTCTCTCTCTCTCTCTCTCTCTCTCTCTCTCTGTATTAATGTAGCAGTGTTACCATGTACCCTTATTCCTCACCTGTCACTACTACTACTACCACCACCACCACCACCTAACCTACCACTATTCCTGTCCCTCCCACCACCACCACCACTAACCTAACCTAACCCCAACAGGTAAACGCCAGGGAGAAGATCGTAGGCTGGTACCACACAGGTCCGAAACTCTACCAGAACGACATCGCCATCAACGACCTTGTTAGGCGCCACTGTGGAACGTCTGTGCTGGTGATCATTGACGCCCATGCCTCCAACATCGGCCTGCCCACCGAGGCATACTACAGCGTGGAGGAAGTGCATGATGTGAGTGCCTGGGGGGGGTGAAGGGAGAGTGTTCAGGGACAGATGTGCTCCATAACACAGGCAGAAGTTATTAGTGTGCCAGAAAACGCTTTTAAATTTAATGTTCAATAGGATGTTTAATGTTTAGTGTTTAATAGATTGGTTTCAGATGTATCAAAATCATGAAAATCCCCCAAAAATGCTTAGAAGAATTATTTAAATGTAACTAAATGCCTTTCAGCTTGTCGAAATAACTCTTAAAAAGCATCAAAACACACTAAAAACACATGCAAACTCAACAAAACAGACAGAAATTAATAGTATGCCGAAAAAAAAAACACACAGACTCGCCGGAAACTTAACGAAACAATGTTAAACTTATCAAAAAGACCCCAAAACACTTAGAAAACACTTACAAAACCCATAAGAACAATATAAACAAACACAAGTAAACACCACACAAAGAACCTTGCAAACTTACCACAAACAAAACAAAACCTACCTGAACTTACCAAAATAAAAAAAATGAAAAAAAAAAACACCCACAAGCACAGAAAAACATGCCAAACCACACCCTAAGGTTCTGTCACCCTCAATCTTCTCCTCCACAAACATAACCACCTTTCTAACCTCACCTAACAGGACGGCACCCCTACCACCAAGACATTCGAACACGTAGCGAGTGAGATTGGGGCGGAAGAAGCAGAGGAGGTTGGTGTGGAGCATTTACTGAGGGACATCAAGGACACGGTAGTGGGATCTCTTGGGCAACGCATCACCACACAGCTGCTGGGGCTAAGGGGGCTCCACAAACAGCTGAGTGAGGTCGCTAACTACCTACAGCAGGTCGTTGATGGAATGCTGCCTGTCAACCATACTATTGTTTATCATCTGCAGGTGTGTGTGTGTGTGTGTATGTATGTGTGTTAATTGATTTGTGGTTTCTCTCTATCTCCCTCCCTCCCTCCCCTAACCTAACCTAACCTAACCTAACCTAACCTCCTCCCCACAGGACATGTTCAACCTGCTGCCAGACGTGACCAACCCAGCTCTGATCAAGTCTCTGTACGTGAAAACCAACGACCAGATGCTTGTGGTGTACCTCGCCTCCCTCATCCGCTCCATCATCGCGCTCCACAACCTCATTAACAACAAGCTGGCGAACACTGATGCGGAGAAGAAGGAGGGCAAGGACAAGGAGAAGAAGGAAGGAGAGAAGGATGCCAAGAAAGATGGGGAGAAAGAGAAAGAGGAGAAAGAGAAAAAGGATGAGAAGAAGTAGTTTGTTGTTCATGTGGTGGGTTTTTGTACTTGTTTGAATGTGTGTGTGTGTGTGTGTGTGTGTGGAGAGAGAGGAGGAGAGGAATGTAAAAGATGATGAATAGTGTGTGTGTGTGTGTGTTTGAGAGAGAGAGAGAGAGAGAGAGAGACTAACACTACTACAATAACAGCTATAATATACATGACAAAATGTACAAAAAAACAAACAAACAATAAAAAGTTCAACAAAAACAAGAAAGGCGTTTTTGAGACAGAAAAAAAAAAATAAACAAAAAAAAAACAAAAAAATCTTAGTTATATACAAGAAAGAAAAGCAGTTGTAATTACTAATGTGTTTGTCAGTAAAGTAATTTATTATCCGTGTGTTTTTGCACCTGTTAACCCTTTCAATGTTAACACTCGGGATGTGTGTGAAATGTTGATATAAAAATAGCAATGTGGTCTGCCCAGTCTTTTCTCTACAGTCTTTCCATTTCTAAGTATACACCTTCCTCTGTCCAAACTCTTCTTCATTCACCTTCTTTCTCTAATTAAAGAAAAGAAAGAATGTGGAATGTTGATGGCTGAAGTGACTGCAGCTGAATGAGGAGACCTTCATGGTACAGTTTGCAGGGGGCTGGGAACAAAAACATACCTCTCTCTCTCTCTCTCTCTCTCTCTCTCTCTCTCTCTCTCTCTCTCTCTCTCTCTCTCTCTCTCTCTCTCTCTCTCTCTCTCAGATTAAACTAATGAAATCTCTCTATCTCTCTCTCTCAGACTAAACCAACCAAACTCACTCACTCTATCTCTCTCTCTCTCTCTCTCAAACAAAACCAAGCAAACACAAGCTAAGCCAACCAAAAAATTTCCCAAACCTAACCTAACCTAACAGCAAATCAAAAATTCAAAATCTATAAAAAAAAAAAAAAAAAAAACTCACGGGTATTTGAAACGCTTGAATTTTTATAAGAGGAAGAATTTAACAAGATTGGACGGTGATTAAGAGGCGATCTGATGGGGGTATTGAAGTGTCCTAAGGGATATATCGAGGCAGTAGTAGTAGTAGTTGTAGTAGTAGTAGTAGTAATATTCACCAAGGTATATGGAGTGCTTTAACTTAATAATAATAAACGGAAGGGACACTAGCACGTTTAATTGATAGAATACGTCTATAATAATAACTAAGTAAGATATGAAAGGAACACATACTTATAATAATTAAGCTTAACACTATCTTAATTCACTAATGGAGTTTAATAATTAACAGATTAATAAACAAATAAAATGAACGTACCTTTAGAAATAGTATCTGTAATGGCATTCTATCCTCTTATGGAGCTTAACAATGCAGCGCCGTCCTGTGTGAAATAAGCACGGAATCAAATGGGGCTTTATAAGAGAGGGCGTCCGAGCGTAAGCATCGAACTTCCCCCGGGTACTAAAAATTGCGTGTCGGGTATGTCTTGAGGGCCATCCCCCACGGCGAACCGCGCGCCACTCAGTACGGCGGACACCCTTTTATTGAGTTTCCCCTGAAAGACATACTGTACTTATATAACTTACCCCAACATCCATTCTGACACTCATATTCTTATGCAATTATTTCTTTTATTTATGTTAAAATGGAGAATTATTTATATTGTTGGATGGGCAATATAATATTATGTTTTTGTTATACTTTAGATTTGAAGTATTTTTTGGTTTATACGAGATATTGTGTTTGTTTAGTCGGTTTTTTTTAAGTTTTGCGGAGTTACCCCTTAATGTGTTTCATGGGTACCTATTTCATTTCATTATTTATTTATTTAGAGAGTCCATTCCCCCACTGGAATAAATGAAATAAACCACTTCAAATATTTAGTAAAAATATATATCTCTATTAAAAGCTATAACAAGACGGACAGACGGACAGACAAACAGACATAGCTAATCTTAGGTATTACAAGTCATACGTAAATAAATAAATAATAATGGAGAATATGAATAATGAAGAGAATAAGAAAGAGTAAAAGTTAATAGTAATAATAGTAATAAGAATTTCCTGAGTAACAAATAAATAAAAACAAGTTGGAATGATGTTAGAGAGAGAATCGCACACTAACACACAAAATATAATAATAATAATAATAATAATAATAATAATAATAATAATAATAATAATAATAATAATAACCACACATCTACTCACTTGTCAAAAAATATATTACAATTTCTTACACACACACACACACACACACACAAAGGTGGATGTACGGAGTGGAGACATCCTCACTATCGACATACATCCACAAATTAATTAATGACCACATATCGTCCATATCCACTTATGAAATTGTCAAAAAGATTAAATAAAGAAATAAATTAGAGAAAGAAATAGAAAATAAATAAAAAGAAAAAGAAGACAAAAAAAAAAAAAAAAAAAGACGCTCACAAAATTGTCTATAAAATTAATAAATAGAAATAAAAAAAAAAGTAAAAATATATCAATAAAAAAAAATGGGTTCATATAATCGAGATTCAAAAATATATCCACTTGTCTACGATTTATATCCAAACGAGTGATTCGTGCAGGAAATATCCACATTAATCCACACAACTATCAACAAAGATCATACTGTCCATAAATGATAATTATGTAAAAAAAAAAAAAAAAAAAAAAAAAATCCACATATCCACATGGCTGACATATGAAAAGAAAATATTTACATCTTATCCACATATGAAAAAAATATCCACAATTATCCACACAGATCAAATCGTCTATAAATAAGATGAGAAATATCCACATCTGCAGAAAAAAAAATATCCACAATTATCCACACAAATCAAATCGTCTATAAATAAGATGAGAAATATCCACATCATATCCACATGACTAACAAAATATTTACATCAGCAAAAAAATATCCACACAGATCAATTGTCTATTAAAGATTATATGTAAATATCCACATGGCTAATATATGAAGAAAATATCCACATATCCACAAATCTATCCACACAGATCAAAATTGTTTATAAATAATGAAATGAGAAATTTATCCACATATCCACATCAGTACGCGGAAGATAAATAAATATCCACACATCAATCCACATCAGCAATACAGTCCACAAACCACATATCCACATGAGTAATATTTCGTCTATAAAAGGATAAATAAAAAAATATCCATAAAATATCCACATCTATAAAGACAAATTAAAAATATCCACTAAAAGAAGAATAAATAAAAAAAACACCCACAAAATATCCACATGACTAACATTTCGTCTGGAAAAGAAAGAACAAATTTAAATATACATCCACAAAATCAACTGTATCCACATGAGGAAATAGGTGAGGCATCCACAAAATATCCACACTACTAGGCTGCTGCTCTCTCTCTCTCTCCCTCTCTCTCTCTCTCTCTCTCTCTTATTGGTCTTGTACTGAACCATGCGCCAAACTAACACTACATCTTTAATACTTAATCGAAAGCACCAGATCATTCAAATATATAAAAATCCAGCGTTTTATAATGGTTCTGCAGGAAATATAGCGCTTCTTTGCTATTTCAACACAATAAGCCAACATGGGAGAACATTATGCTGGGGTTTGCCTTGTTTGGTTACGCTGAGTATGAGTTTGGTTCGTTTGGTTGGGCTAGGTTGGGTGGCAGTTGGTGTGGTTACGTTTGGTTGGATTCCAGTTGGTTTGGTTAGGTTTGGTTGGGGTTTGGTTAGGTTAGGATAAGTTTGGGTTAGGTTTGGTTGGATTCCAGTTGGTTTGGTTAGGTTTGGTTGGGGTTTGGTTAGGTTAGGATGAGTTTGGGTTAGGTTTGGTTGGATCGAAGTTGGTTTGGTTAGGTTTGGTTGGGGTTTGGTTAGGTTAGGATAAGTTTGGTTAGGTTAGGTTGGATTCCAGTTGGTTTGGTTAGGTTTGGTTGGGGTTTGGTTAGGTTAGGATAACTTTGGGTTAGGTTTGGTTGGATCGCAGTTGGTTTGGTTAGGTTTGGTTGGGGTTTGGTTAGGTTAGGATGAGTTTGGGTTAGGTTTGGTTGGATTCCAGTTGGTTTGGTTAGGTTTGGTTGGGGTTTGGTTAGTTAGGATAAGTTTGGATTAGGTTTGGTTGGATCGCAGTTGGTTGGTTAGGTTTGGTTGGGTTAGGATAAGTTTGGGTTAGGTTTGGTTGGATCGCAGTTGGTTTGGTTAGGTTTGGTTGGGGTTTGGTTAGGTTAGGATAAGTTTGGGTTAGGTTTGGTTGGATTCCAGTTGGTTTGGTTAGGTTTGGTTGGGGTTTGGTTGGTTAGGATAAGTTTGGGTTAGGTTTGGTTGGATCGCAGTTGGTTGGTTAGGTTTGGTTGGGGTTTAGTTAGGATAAGTTTGGGTTAGGTTTGGTTGGATCGCAGTTGGTTGGTTAGGTTTGGTTGGGTTAGGATAAGTTTGGGTTAGGTTTGGTTGGATCGCAGTTGGTTTGGTTAGGTTTGGTTGGGGTTTGGTTGGTTAGGATAAGTTTGGGTTAGGTTTGGTTGGATTGCAGTTGGTTTGGTTAGGTTTGGTTGGGGTTTGGTTAGGTTAGGATAAGTTTGGGTTAAGTTTGGTTGGATCACAGTTGGTTTGGTTAGGTTTGGTTGGGGTTTGGTTAGGTTAGGATAAGTTTGGGTTAGGTTAGGTTGGGTGGATGAGTGAGTGCATCAGTCTAGCAGTGTTGCCAAGTCCGTGACACCGCGTCCTCACCCCAGACATGCCCCACACACAAACACACACACACACACCTAACACGACCCAGCCAGAGAGACACACACAGCAGCAACCCCTTTCTCCAGACCCTCCTGTTGCACCTCCTCCTCAATGACAAACATCCGGTTATCCACATCCACAGGCACAGACATCCGCTCTTCACCCACACAGCCGTCCAGAGACTCCAGACCCACATCCTCACTGGCGTTGGAAAGTACAATTACAACACTGCCCTCTTCATCACATTCCCCCTGCCTGGCATCATCCTTCAACGTAATATCATCTCTTAAAGTCAACATATCCGTTTCACCATGTAATTTGGAGTGCGTGCGGATATAATGAACACTTTCGCGGTCCAGTGCACAGTTAGGAGCAGTGGTGGCGGTGTCTGGGGAATGGCAGGTCTGGTAGTGTTGATGTGCGGCCGAGGCGGTGGTGAAGGAATGATGGCACAAAGAGCATCTCAGTCCGTGGGTAAGGAGGTGCGTCAGGTACTGCGTCCACAGCTGGAAAGCCGCGCTGCACTCCTGGCAGTAGTAGCGGTGGTTTGGCAGGGAGCGTATGTGGTGGCGCAGCACTCTCAAGGTGGAGAAACGCGTGCCACATTTGTTGCAGGTGTAGCTTTGTGCACGCCGGTGGAAGAGGTTCTGTAGGGTTAAGTTTTGCATCCTGTCAAATACAATGAATAAATAAATAAATTCCTTAAACTAAGAATATAAATAAGGAAAGCCTACACACACACACACACACACACACACACACACACACACACACACACACACACACACACACACACAGGAGAAACCTATAACTTGTTGAGAAGAATAAGGCAGGCCTTTGCATATATGGATGAAGAGATGGTCAGGAAGATGATCATGTCACTGATAAGACCTAGACTAGAATATGCAGCAGTAGTGTGGTCACCATACAAGAAAAAGGATACAAGGAGGTTGGAGAGAGTTCAGAAAGCAGCTACGAAGATGGAGCCAAGCATCAGGGACTTGTCACATGAAGAGAGACTGGCAAGGCTACATCTACCAACGTTGGAAAAGAGGAGAGAAAGGGGAGACTTGACTGCGATACATAAAGCATACGAGGGAGCAGAGGAGGCGGACCGGAGCGACTTAATGGTCTGGGATACACGGGACACTAGAGGACACGGGAAGAGGCTGAAGAGGAGTGCTTGTACAAGAGACGTCAAAAAAGTATAGTTTCCCACATAGAAGTACTGATGTATGGAACAGTCTGGATGAGGAGACAGTAAATGCTGAAAGTACACATGGATTCAAGGCTAAGTTGATATTAAAAGATATGGAGAAGGAACAGCACAAGCAGAACTCTTTCTCATAAAGCACAACTAGGTAAACACAAACACACACACACACACACATACACACACACACCTACCTCGTGGCAGTTAAGTTGCTTCTGGGTAAAGAACTTCCTGCCGCAGCGGTCACACATCACCCGCCTCTCGCCGTGCCTCAGGGAGTGTGACGCCAGCAGAGAGCGGTGAGGGAAGGCCGCCGCGCACTGCCCACAAGAGTACGTCACACTGCGGGGGGAGAGAGAGAGAGAGAGGGAGTGGGGGGTATTTAGAGTGTCTATCAGGAAAGCTACTACTTCTACTACTACTATCACTACCACCACCACTACTATTACCACTACTATCATTGCCACACCCACCTGGAGTGCT
>NC_087199.1:2495000-2520000 GCF_035594125.1 Scylla paramamosain
GAGAGAGAGAGAGAGAGAGAGAGAGAGAGAGAGAGAGAGAGAGAGAGAGAGAGAGAGAGAGAGAGAGAGAGAGAGAGAGAGAGAGAGTTTTGTTATTTTTTTAATAATTTCGTAGATTTTTGCTGTTTTGGTTTTATTTGTCAGAGAGAGAGAGAGAGAGAGAGAGAGAGAGAGAGAGAGAGAGAGAGAGAGAGAGAGAGAGGGAAACCTAAACACAAACACACACTTAGCTGTAATAATACACATCTACTTTACCGCAAGTCAGCCCAGTTTTCCTCAGCACTTCCTCTCTTTTCCAGCCGCGCGGGAGGGCAGAACACTCATAGCGCCTTTTTTTCTATCTGCACCGACATCTTGTGAGGGAGAGGGAGAGAGAGAGAGGGAGGGAGTCACAGAACTTGCCGTCTGTGAACGAGTAACAATGAAGAAATTACTGGCGGAGTCTCTCTCTCTCTCTCTATCTCAGCCACAATGGCAAGAAGTTCCGAAGCAAGCCCCAGTTATTCCAGTTATATAAGAAATTTTGCATTACCTGATATTGATAACATTAATTTTCACTCAAATTATTGTATATTTCATAAAAATATCGTACGAATTCCCAAATTATCGTATTATCGTATGAGTCCCATTGTACATCGTACACGGGCAAAAATTATTGTACTTGTACAATAATTATCGTACGTCTGGCAACGCTGCTATAGATGGTTCGGGATCACTCCAGGCCTTTGAATCAACAATTCCTGTAGAAGACAAACAGACAAAACATTTTTTTTTTTTTTTATGTACGAGGCACACTGGCCAATGGCAACAAAAATCCAATAATAAAAAAAGCCCACTGAGAAACCAGTCCCAGAAAAGGATCAGAAGCGGTAGTCAAATATTGAAGGATAAGTGCCTTGAAACCTCCCTCTTGAAGAAATTCAAGTCATATGAAGGTGGAAATATAGAAGCAGGCAGAGTTCCAGAGTTTACCAGAGAAAAGGATGAATGATTGAGAATACTGGTTAACTCTTCCATTAGAGACGCTTACAGAATAGTGGTGAGAGAGACAAGAAAGTGTTGTGCAGCGAGGCCGCGGGAGGAGAGGAGGCATGCAGTTAGCAAGATCAGAAGAGCAGTTAGCATGAAAATAGCGGTAAAAGACAGCTAGAGATGCAACACTGCGGCGATGAGAGAGAGAGAGAGAGAGAGAGAGAGAGAGAGAGAGAGAGAGAGAGAGAGAGAGAGAGAGAGAGAGAGAGAGAGAGAGGCTGAAGACAGTCAGTTAGAGGAGAGGAGTTGATGAGACGAAAAGCTTTTGATTCCATCCTGTCTGGCAGAGGGGTATGAGTGGAACACATCCCCCCTCCCCGCATGTAGAGCATACTCCATACATGGACGGATAATGCCCTTGTACAGTTAGCAGCTGGGGGATGAGAAAAACTGGCGGAGACGTCTCAGAACTTCATAGTAGCAGTTTTAGCTAGAGATGAGATGTGAAGTATCCAGTTTAGATTATAAGTAAAGGACAGACCGAGGATGTTCAGGGCAGAAGAGGGGGACAGTTGAGTGTCATTGAAGAAGAGGGGATAGTTGTCTGGAAGATTGTGTCGATTTGATAGATGGAGGAATTGAGTTTTTGAGGCATTGAGCAATACTAAGTTTGCTCTGCCCCAATCAGAAATTTTTGAGAGATCAGAAGTCAGGCGTTCTGTGGCTTCCCTGCATGAACTCTTTACTTCCTGAAGGGTTGGACGTCTATGAAAAGACGTGGAAAAGTGCAGGGTGGTATCATCAGCGTAGGAGTGGATAGGACAAGAAGTTTGGTTTAGAAGATCATTAATGAATAATAAGAGCCGGGAGTGAGGCTGGCAGGCTGGTTGGAATTGTTTCTCAGGTGTTTAATTCCTCGGCAGATGTCATTTTGTCACCAGTAAGCTCAGTAACAGGCGGTGGAGCAGTCGGTGGTGGATGCTGCTTCATCACCACTACTGGATGTGTATGTAACAGTATCTTGCGGAAGTGAACTCTGGAAAGCACAAAAAAAATCTTATCACTCAACTGTTAAGTTTATACTGAAACCATCAGTGAGTGAGTGTGCCATCAATGTCAAGGATAAAATGTTGAATTGATTATACAGTGACTATACTTTTAATCAGATTTTAAGCTTGCAAGACCAAAGAAAATAGGAAGGTTTGACTGCAACAAACTGAAATGGTCCTATATTTTCAGGGTCTTCTACATTTAGTGTTGTGGAGACCCTCATGCCGGGGACAAAGAAAATATAGGTAAATGTTGTGGCATGTTTTTGTTGACATGTTAAGCTTGTAAGAATATATATAGAGGATTAGACTGTCTAAAAGTGAAATTGTTCTGTTTTCATAGTTTTCTTAGTTACTTGGTGGTGTAGGGACTCCAACACTGGGTAAATTTAGGTTAAGTAAGGTAAATGAATGGTGTACCTCATTTTCATTTACATCTCCATCCTCCAGTAGCCTCACACAGACAGAGAGTTAACACGCACTGCGGAATCTTGCATATGACAGTGGAGGGACTTGTTACAATACACACAGAGGTCAGCCATGACACACGACAACTTGGTGCATACACAAGCACACTCCTGATGCTCATACACCAAGGTTCACCAGTGTCAGGACCAGGATGGCTACTCTTCCCGTCAACACTCCTAAGCTTGGGACGTAAAGAAAACGGTGGAGAACAGAACTCCACAATTATAATTAACAAAAACACAAACCCACAACCCAACAATAACAGAGATGTCTGGCAATATCACCAAGAGTCCTGGGGGAGTCTTTGGAGGCCGGCGTCCTGGCAGGCGTGGGAATGTCGCCTCAGCCAGCAGGGCTTGAACCAGGAACGAGTTGGGGCCGCAATCTTCACCGAAGCCTTCAGGAGTGGTAGAGAACAGCTGAACGGAGGTGTAGTCATGGCAAGTGTTGAGAGCTGTCTGCTGTCTGGTGTCTGCTGGCCTCCCATGTCAACTCCTGCAGAGTTTCACCTACCAAGGAGGGAGGGGGTGGTGACGAGGGCACTGGAGGCGTTGCTCTGAAGCGGTGACACTGTATCATGAGGAGTCAGCAGCCCGAGTCCCTTCTGCTTGAGGATTCGAGAGGAGGAAGAGAAACCTTGGGTGAGACACTCCGCCCTTAACGTGGAGGAAGGACGGTCATGCCTCCCTTTACCACAGTAGTTAAAGGAGTGCTTAAATGGCTGGCGATTCTCTCACAACTATACAGACACATTGAGTCACACTTGTACTGCCAACAAAACAGCTGTTGGGGCCACTACTACTACTACTACTACTACTATTACTACCACACCACCACCACCACCACCACCACCACCACATGCCAGGGTACAGCCACCTCAAAAGTGAATCTTCACATGCTTGGCAATGTCAGGCTTTGTCTTGAAACACTTGCCACAAACATCACACTTGAACTCCCTCAAGCCAGTGTGTCTGAAGGCGTGCCTGTTGAGAACAGCAATGGTAGGAAATCTTTTGCCACACTCTTCACACTCGTAATTCCTGACACCACTGTGAGTCAGGGTGTGTCTGGTGAGATCACACTTTGTGATAAATTTCTTTTCACACTCTTCACACTCATAATTCCTGGCACCAGTGTGTATCAGGATGTGTCTGGTGAGGTGAGACCTTGTGGTAAACTTCTTCCCACACTCTTTACACTCATGATTCCTGACACCAGTGTGTGTCAGGATGTGTATGGTGAGCTGAGACTTTGTGGTAAATTTCTTGCCACACAAGTCACACTCATAATTCTTGACACCATTGTGTGTCAGGGTGTGGTACCTCAGCCCTTTGTTACATTTAAAGGTTTTATCACACAGCTGACACTCAAACTTGGCCTCTCCTTTGTGGCCAGAGCTGCCTGCCTCCTGGTGATTCCTGCCACGCCTGCGCCTGCCCACACCTGACACAGACTGCTGCTGCTGGCCACTCATGCTGATGCCCGGCCTCACAGCCTCCACTGCAGTACACGCCACAGCCCGTCCTGCAGGGACCCTCACGGAAGCTGGCTGGAGTGGTGGGTGCCAGGCAGGGCGGCGGCCTGGACTCTGGCCTGGTCTGTGGAGCAGGGAGGGACAGGGGTTATGAGGGGGCTGAGTGGAGGGCAGTGGAGTCGCACAATGAAAGACATCCACACACCAACCCACCATCTCTTAGGTAAGGAAGTGTTTGGAAAGGTTGTACGAGTTGTAGAGGAGATGTAATAAGTTGAGGAGTGTTTGGAAAAGTTGTAGGGAGGTTGTACTTGGTTAGAGAGTGTTCACAAATGTTATAGACATTGTAGGTAGGTTGAACAGGGGTTGTAGTAAATTAGGTTGTGTTTGGATAGGTTATAGAGGTTGTAGGGAGATTGCAGAGGGGTTGTAGATCAGGCAGTGTTTGGAAAGATTATAGAGCTTGTAGAGAGACTTTAAAGGAGTTATAGTAGGTTAGGGAGAGTTAGGATAAGTTATAGAGGTTGTAGGGTGGTTGTAGACGGGTTGTAGTAGGTTAATCAGCGTTTGGAAAGGTTATAGAGGTTGTACTAGGTTAATCAGCGTTTGGAAAGGTTATAGAGGTTCCAGTGGGGTTGTAGATAAGTTGTACTAGGTTAGGCAATGTTTGAAAAGATTATAGAGGTTGCATTTAGGTTTGTCAACATCAGCCTTTCCTTCTTGCTGGAGGTTTGCCCGCATTCAGCCTGTTCATAAAAAGGGTGACTGTTCTAATCCCTCAAACTACCGTCCTATTGCTTTAATTTCCTGCCTATCTAAAGTTTTTGAATCTACTCTCAACAGGAAGATTCTTAAACATCTATCACTTCACAGCCTTCTATCTGATCACCAGTTCTGTCAAGGCCGCTCTACTGGTGATCTTCTGGCTTTCCTTACTGAGTCTTGGTCATCCTCTTTTAGAGATTTTGGTGAAACTTTTGCTGTTGCCTTGGACATATCAAAAGCTTTTGAGAGAGTCTGGCACAAAGCTTTGATTTCCAAACTACCCTCCTACGGCTTCTATCCTTCTCTCTGTAACTTCATCTCAGGTTTCCTTTCTGACCGTTCTATTGCTGCTGTGGTAGACGGTCACTGGTCTCCTAAATCTATTAACAGTGGTGTTCCTCAGGGTTCTGTCCTGTCACCCACTCTCTTCCTATTATTCATCAATGATCTTCTAAACCAAACTTCTTGTCCTATCCACTCCTACGCTGATGATACCACCCTGCATTTTTCCATGTCTTTTCATAGACGTCCAACCCTTCAGGAAGTAAACAGTTCACGCAGGGAAGCCACAGAATGACTGACATCTGATCTCTCAAAAATTTGTGATTGGGGCAGAGCAAATTTGGTATTGTTCAATGCCTCAAAAACTCAATTCCTCCATCTATCAACTCAACACAACCTTCCAGACAACTATCCTCTCTTCTTCAATGACACTCAACTGTCCCCCTCTTCTACCCTGAACATCCTTGGTCTGGCCTCTTCTTATAATCTAAACTGCAAACTTCACATCTCATCTCTAGCTAAAACAGCTTCTATGAAGTTAGGCATTCTGAGACGTCTCCGCCAGTTTTTCTCACTCCCCTCCAGCTGCTAACTCTGTACAAGGG
This sequence comes from Scylla paramamosain, assembly GCF_035594125.1. NCBI lineage: Eukaryota > Metazoa > Arthropoda > Malacostraca > Decapoda > Portunidae > Scylla > Scylla paramamosain. The sequence continues at coordinate 2,500,616 of NC_087199.1, forward strand.
ACTTATCCGTCCATGTATGGATTATGCTTCACATGTCTGAGGGGGTTCCACTCATACCACTCTTCAATCAAAAGCTTTTCATCTCAACTCCTCTCCTCTAACTGACTGTCTTCAGCCTCTCTCTCATCACCGCAGTGTTGCATCTCTAGCTGTCTTCTACTGCTATTTTCATGCTAACTGCTCTTCTAGTCTTGCTAACTGCATGCCTCCCCTCCTCCTGCGGCCTCGCTGCACAAGACCTTTCTCTCACCCCTATTCTGTCCACCTCTCTAATGTAAGAGTTAACCAGTATTCTCAATCATTCATCCCTTTCTCTGATAAACTCTGGAACTCCCTGCCTGCTTCTGTATTTCCACCTTTCTATGACTTGAACTCCTTTAAGAGGGAAGTTTCAGCACACTTAACCTTCAATTTTTGACCACCACTTCGGACACTGTTCGGGGACTGACATCTCAGTGGGTTTTGTTTTGTTATTAGATTTTTGTTGCCCTTGGCTGGTGTCCTTCCTACATAAAAAAAAAAAAAAAGGAGAGTTCAATTGAGATCAGAAAGAGAGAAAGAGAGAGAGTTGAAGCATCTGTCACATCCGTCGTAACCAGCATCTCTTGACATGACGTGTGTGCTATATTCTGTCGTTTCATCATTAAAAAAAGAAAAGTGACTATCTGTTGTGTTACCTCCACTCACACATAAAGCCACACACATAAAGTGATTACCACCAAGACAGAGGGGACTGACGGGGATGATGCAGAGGCCAGGGCAGAGGAAGCCATCGGGAAGGAGGGGCACATACTTCCGGCTGTTCTGTCAAGGAGTGGCCATCGTGTTTTCGGACAATTTAGTACCAGAGAGACGTGCTACACATGATGCTTGTGATCCTGTGCGCTGAGAGCAGGGCACTGGCAACTCCACAACCATTTTAAATTGTTCGTGTTCATTTTAAAGAAATAAAGAAAATTGTCTGGATTGTTTAGCAAATCTTGGAATAAATGTCCACAGCTCCCAAATCCAGGTGTGGCAGCATTAAATTCCTGCCACACCCACACTCTTGTCTGACACCCACGACTACGGCGCCTCGGCTGCACCACACAGCCATTCCGTGATAGTCTACATCCACACTCATCAAAGGCAGCCTGGTGATTCTGACACTTTGACTCAGCCAGCAAAAAAAGCGATCAATTGATCGAGATGACAGGTGTGTCTCCTAACTTTTACTGGTCCTAACTCTCCACACCTGGTATTCTCGTGCTAATTATGGGTGTGTCTGGGTCTGTGTAGGCCTCTCACATACCTGTGTAGGACTAAATTCTGTCGGGCCACTCCACCGCCCCTCAGAAATACACACACTTGATCTTGATCTTGATGGTAAAGATGGCACAGGATCACTCCTGAGCCAGGCCTTTGTATCGGCAACTGTAGAAAGGGGAAAAAAAAAAAAGAAACGAACAGCATCCTCTATCCTAATTGTTCCTACATCTGGCACGCCACATTCTCTCCAGAAACTCTTTCACCGCCTCAATCATCATTTCATTCTCTACACAGTCCCAGCAACAACACCATCCATTCCTTTCCTGTCTTCTCCACTCTTTCATTCCTATCATGCCCTAACTCAGTCAGTATCACTTGCATCATCTCATTCCTGTCTCTGGCATACTTCACACACTCCAGCACCACATGTTCCACCGTCTCATCCTCTCCCATGTCACACATCTGGCACACTTTGCTGCGGGACTCAGACCACCTGTAACTCCTTGCATTCACATCCATACACTGTGCCCTCGCTCGGAAGAGAAGATCACCGCCCAGGCTTCCATCATACCACCTTTCATACCTCGGGGCCTCTTTCTCCTTGTACCATTCCAGGGTCTTCTTTCTTCCATTTCATTCTTCCATTCATTCAGTCCCACACATTTCACTTCTTTGTCTATCTCATTCTTCCATTTTCTCACATCCCATTCGGTTCTCACTCTGCCTCCTCTTGTTACCACCCATTCACGCTCATTTTGGTTCCTCCCAGCCATTCTTATCGCCCACACAACTTGCAATCCATTCCTGTCTGTCATTCTCATGCATCTCTTCCTCCATTTGCTTCCACTTTCATTCCACAGGTACACCTTCCTTGCTATTCTTGCATCATCCATTCTCTCAAGCCTAATCTTGTACATTAGTGTGGCTTTTGTGAGTCTTTCCCTAAAGGTGCTCCATCCCATGTCACCTCTCAAGGCTTCAACTGCTGTGCACCTCGGTGCACTCAGTGCCATCCTTGCTACTCTATTCTGGCCCACTTCTAACTTATCAATTTCACTTTCATTCCATGCAATCACATCCATACCATACATTATACTTGGCACAGCCACACTCTTCCACACTTCTCTCAACACATCACACTTACTTGCTCTCATCCTTGCCGCGCTACCATACTTATCTTTTCATTCTTTGCCTTTGCACATCCACTAGGACTCATCCACATCCTTAAGTACTTGTATTCTTGCACCTGTCTCAACTCATTCTCTCCAAGTCTCCATACCACATTACTTTCATCCTCTGACCTATTCACAATCATTACTTTGCTTTTCTCACTGCTAAACCTTACTCCAAAGTCTTTACCATAGCCATCCACTACATCCAACAAACTTTGAAGCTCATCTGCCGATTCACTCATAACAACTACATCATCTGCATAAAGGAGCACAAATACTTTATCATTCCCCACACTTACCCCTACATTCATTCTTCTCATCCTGGCTGCTAGCTCCTCTGTATACAGGCTAAAAAGGGTTGGTGACAATATACAGCCTTGCCTAACTCCTCTCTCACTCTTCACCCAGTCTGTTTCTGTCTCCTAGCCTGTATCTAGCTCTTGTGTCCACATACATACTTTGCACTATGTTAACTATCTTTGCACTCAATCCAATCTTTTCCAAAACTCTACCTAGCATTTCTCTGTTCACTCTATCATAAGCTTTCTGTATATCCAAAAAACCTAGGTACAATTTACCCCCATCCTTCTTTTTCTTCTCAATCATTTCATTCACCACAAACATATTATCCTCAGCTCTCCTATTCCCACGAAAACCATTCTGTTCTTCACCCAGCACTCCAGCTTTCTCAATCCATTTATGCAGTCTCTCATTCAACATTGCACTGAAAACTTTACCTATTGTATTCACTAATGCAATTGGCCTGTAGTTCTTCAGCTCATTCTTACTCTTAAATCCTCCCTTATGCAACAGACACACTCGGCTCTCATTCCACTTTCTTAGCACTCTCTCTTCATCCCACACTCGGTTGAATAACTCAGTCATTCTGTCTATCACTACCTCCCCACCATTCTTGTAGAACTCATAGGGTATATCATCTGGACCTGCTGTCTTGCCATTCTTCTGCCTTCTCACACACCTCTCCACTTCCTCCTTACTGATTCTTTCATCCAGTTCATCTGCATTCTTTCTTTCCAGTGTTACACATTCTTCTCTCACACTAAACATCTCACCTACCCCACCTACTTCTTCCCAGAACCCTTTGATTGCCTCCCTGATTCCCTCCTTCTCTGTTATAACTACACCCTCCACTTTTAGACTCTCCACGCCAACACTGCCTCACATATTCTCACCTCTCATGGACTTGTACCATTCACGGCCACCTTCCATACCTTTCTCCCTTAAAGATTGAATCACGCTCCTTTCACTCTTCACTTTAGCATTCATTATCATTCGTCTTGTCAACCACTGCTGCTTCACATACGCTGCCCATGCATTCTGATACTCATTCTCTGCCTCATCGCTTTCATGCCTCTTTTTCCTCAGCCATCTACACTGTCTACTCATTCTCTTTCGCTCCTTCCTAGCCGCTCTGATTTCATCATTCCACCATGGTTTACATACATTCTTTCTTCTACCTACTCTCACAAACCCTATCTGGTTCTCAGCAGCACCCCTCACGTCCTCAACCAGTTTCTCATTCAGATGCTCCACGTCATGCACACTTACATCGTCCCAGCTTCTCTCACTCAGATCAACCTAAAAGTTCTCCCACCCTACATCTCTCAGTCTCCACTTCTTTTTCTTACTTGCCAGTTTCACTTCATTCCCACCCTGCATCAAGCACTCCACCACCAGCATGTTGTGATCGGACACAATATCAACCAAACCATCCTCATCTATCCACATGTGAGGCACAATTTCACGCATTCTTCCATTCACCAACATGTAGTCAATTGCCGATTCCTGTTCTCTTGCACTCCAAGTCACACGCCCCTCAGCCAAAGTAACATTCAGATTTTCCAGCTCCAGTTCATCAACAAACTCTCCAAGCATTTCACCATTCCTGTTCACCTGTTCCCCCAGTATTCCCACATGTGCATTCATGTCACCCATAATTAGCACTCTCTCCTCTCCATGCTCTCTCACAACTTTCTTAAGTATGTCATACTTCCTCCTATTTTCCCTCTCTGCTCTTTCACCCATGACAGTCATGTACGCTACCACCAGTACCACCTTCTCTGGTCTGCTACGACCATCCATGCATTCCACTCTTACTGCAAGCACATCCTCACTACTTGTACACTCCCCCACATCAATCTCCTCTACTTTCAGTCCTCTTTCTTTCTTGTAGAGTAGGGCTACGCCTCCTCCCAGTGTTTCCTGTGCCTTACGCCCCTTTCCAATCATAACATACTCGCATCCCTCCATTCGTACATCATCTCTCAGGTGAGTCTCAGTGAGCCCGACTAAGTCGAACCTCCACTCCCTGAGCTCCTTGCATACATCCTCAAACTTGCCCACACCCCATCCTCTCACATTCATACAGCCAATCTTCACACATTTACTTGCCTGGTTAGTCTCTTTTCTTCCATGTTCGCTGACATCAGTGGGTCCTCCTCATCATGCCTCGTCCACACAACACACCTGCCTCGCCCTCATCCACTCAGCCAGTCGACGTCCTAGCCTCTCATTCCCGTTGTGGTTGAAGTGGACCGCGTCTCTCCCGAAGAATTTGTCCTGGTCGAGGATCCCATCCATGTCTAGGAAGCTCACGTTGCCCTTCTTCTCTGCCATCCATTCCATTTTGACCTTCATGAGTTCCATGCATATCTTGCAGTTCTGACCTTCTCGTACTGCACTCCTTCCCGTGGGCACCGCAGGACCCCCACCACAGCCACACACATCTTTTCTTCTGCTGCCCTCACTGCTTCTATCACTTCCTTTACTGTGTCTTCAGCACCTGCCTCTACTAAGTTGTTGCCTCCTCCTTGGACAACTAGCAGGCTTCTCTCTTCCATTTCTTGCACTTCTTCCTTGACTTTCCTCTTGACGTCTTGGATCTTAGCACCTCCCATGCTGGTGCACTCAATTTCCCTTCTCACAAAGTCGGGAGTCTTCCTTACCATGCTGTCTCCAATGACACATACTGGGGCTTTCTTGATTACCATTCTCTTCTTCCTTGGGCGTCTGTCTGTTCTGGCCACTTCCACCACTTCTTGCTGGTCTTTTCTCTCTTCAGCCTTCGTCATCTGTGCTTCTGCCTCTTTCATCAGGTTTTCTGTCTGGGTGCTCTGCTCCACTCTCTCTTCTTTTTCCTCATCCTGGTTCCTCCACTCATTGAGGCTCTTGCTCAGGCATTCCCTGCAGAGGAACACCAGAAGCTTGAACCCTAACGCCTTCATGTTGGCCTCCCTCATGCCCACACAGGCTACATGGAACCACGCCATGCATCTCTCGCATGCCACAGCCCTTTGCCTGTTCGCCACACTCTCCTCGCATGAACCACAAACATTTTGTGGTTGCTTGGTGATCTTGTTCTTGAACTTTGAGGAGGCTCAAGATTCCTTCCAAGCCAGGCCTTTGCGTCGTCACTCATGTAGGGTAAAAAAAAAAAAAAAAAACAAAGAACGACAAACAGAAAACGGCATATAGAGTCATACAGCATCTATCACACCACTAGCTCCTACATCTAGTGCGCCACATTTTCTCCACGAACTCTTTCACTGCATCAATCATCCTTTCATTCGTTTCTCCACACAGTCCCAGCAGCAACACCATGCATTCCATTCCTGTCTTCAATCTAACATTGTCATGGGACAAAATAGCAATAATAAAAAAATAAATAAATAAAAAAAAAAAAAAAAAAAAAAGGACCCAGCTCCGTCCCCTGGAGCTTGTTCAGAATGAAGCCATGAGAATAATTTTGGTATGCCCAAGGACTGCTCGGATTGAGGTCCTCAGAGCTGAACTGCACCTGCCGAGTATTATGTGTAGGATACAGGAAATTACTTGTCGTCCTGTTGGTGGGATGCTGTGCACGCGCTCCTACTCTCTGAAGGGATCACTGACCCCCCCTGTATCGCGATCCTCGGACTCCTACAACTCCATACCTCAGGAAGATCTTGGGAGTTCTTACAAGTGAAGGTATAGCCGAGGCCTGTATTAACGTTGTTGTGTCACCGCTCCAACCCGTTTGGAACACCCACCGTGTCAGTGTTGATATTCACTCACTGCATCAGCCCAAGAGGGACTGGCCCCCTCATGTGCTGCAAGACATGTTTATGACTAAATTGTGCAAGTACCCCCATGTTCAGGCAATTCATGTTTATTGTGATGGACCAGTCAATGGCAGCAGGTCCGGATGTGGGCTGTTCATCCGCGACTACATTTCTGCCAATCACCACACTGACACTGAGGTTTCCAGGCGGCTCCCTGCACACATGTCCTCCACTAGGCCAGAACTGTATGCTGTTCTGGAGGCGCTCCATATTGTAGCGCCTCTCCGTAAGGATGTATACTTCTTTGTTGACAGTCAGGCTGCACTGTATGCTCTCCAGTCTACCTCCCCCATGGACTGTGATCTAGTTAATAAATGTCTTGATCTCATCCACGCCCTAGAAGGTGCTGGTGCCACGGTTCACTTCACCTGGATAGCCTCTCATGTGGGTATCCCGCTTAATGAAGAGGCAGACCGCCTTGCTTCAGGACGACACAGTGGACCCTGGCGCTGAGTACACTCTGGGCTATGTTAAGAGTAGCATTAAGGACTTTGTACATAGTAGCATTAGTGATCAGTTGGAGCTTTGTTGCCATAGGGGCAGTGGCAGTAGTCTTCACTATGTACGTGTCTCCCAGAGCTGTGCTTACACCTATGGGAGACACACTGCATCACATGATAGGGTGGCAATGAGGCTCAGATTAGGCTATAAATACTTTTTGGGAAGTCAGTGCTTCTCCTGGCGTGTGCTGTGTGCTGTGTGCTGCACCAAGGGGACACACTCTGTGTCATTATGTCACGGAATGTCCTCTCATTGATAAATTTAGACAGCAAGGTCAACATGACTTGTATACCCTTACTGACCATTTCTTAGATCAGCCATTCTAAGGGATATACTCAAGAAATATCCTACGTTTGCTCCCAGACTGTAGAATATTCATGCAATAAGGCGTGCAACATCTGTATTTACTTATTTACTTATATTCTTGTAAATTTTTATATTTTTGATACTCTACCCTTAAGTCTTTGCCCAGGGGGTGGGCGGCAAGGTCTGTCCTCCTCCTTTGTTGTATTTCATTATCAATGCAACAATAAATGTATCAATCAATCAATCAATCAGTACTACCCAAATAATAATAATCGCATGAAATAAAATATAAATTAAAGGAACAGCCATGAATAAAAAAAAATAAATAAATGAATAAATAAAATGACTTACCTCTTGGTCACATAAAGAAAATTTTGCATATACTTTTGGAATCAGTAAAACTTTAGAACAAGAAAATTAAATGAAATTGTAAGCTACAAATTATTGTATTAGTTGTTATGTTTGGACGTGGTGTGGCGTGATATCCCTTGGTTTACAAATCAACTGAAAATAACCATATTGCTGGGTTTTCCTGGGCCAGTCACATGAAAAATCCCAGACACAAAACATTGTAGGTTAAGAGAAAATATGCTAGAACTGATGTTAATAGATATTTTGAGAGAAGTTATTTATTAATATTTATATCCAAAAATTATTAATAATTAATAGACAATGTTAGAATCCAGGAGTGTGAATGACCATTAGCAAAAATGTTCAAGAATAATTTGTGCATGTAGAATGGGTCTAAATTATTAATGATATTGGAAAATTAAGTGTTTTAGTACAGGCGGAGGGCTAGTTTTAGGGGTGTACCACGTCTGTGTGCCTCGTGCAAGTTTTCAGCGTCAGAATGAAACTGACATCGTTGTCCATAGGTATGTTCGTCAGGATTGTTTAAAGGTGGCTCGTATGAAAATAACCATTTTTGTATGTAGCTGCACCGGCAGGTCTTCATTAGCTCTGAGGTGATCTGTTTTACTGATCACACCCATCATCGCAGGGTCGAGAAAAGGCAGTTCTCTCTCTCTGACATTTATTGATAAGGTAAGCATGACTGTAAGAACAGCGAACAAGTTCTCGGTCTCAGTTTCTTATAAAATAACATTATTCACTGATATTAAACACTTCCAACATATTACAGTATTCATTAACAGTACGTGCAATCAACTTGGCACTATGACAAACAGTTTTTACTACAAAATTAAAGTATTTACCTCGGTCACCTTCTTGCCTGTCTGAGCGCGACTTGGCCGTGAATGACGCCCACAGGCGACCAGTGGGTTAACCACACTCTACTAACAAGTGAGCATCGTCTTGGTGCTTCATATAGCATTGAGTACTGGTTCTTCATGCAAGTAGAAAATTATTGAACATTTCACTTACAGTTACTGAGGAATAATGATGTGGGGCAAATACACTTTACGTACAGTAACATTGTATCTACATGTATTAATTATTTCTATCAGAGCTTAACTGACATCGTTGTTCACAGAGAGAAGGATATAAAATTCCCTTTGCCAGTTTAATATATATATATATATATATATATATATATATATATATATATATATATATATATATATATATATATATATATATATATATATATATATATATATATATATATATATATATATATATATATAAATACACACACACAAAATTTTGAAAGTAAACAAACTAGGGTAAATTGTTCTTTGATAAGGTATGAGTGAAACACCAGTGATACACACACAAATGAATGTGCCACCTACACAATCAGGAAGTTTTCTACCTACAATTAAGGTGAACCCCTGAGGCGCCAATCAAGTGCTATAACACTTGATTAGTTATCATTGCTCACGGTACAGGAGGTAACAAAACTCAAAGCTAACACAACTAATTTCTGGAAATATCATTGTGAATAAGAGAGAAAAATGATATAAAAATTTTATTAGTTATTTAGAAACTAATTTCAATAAAACTCAATCTGGTTGTCATGGAGTTTTCCAGTGCCTTACAGACCTCCAGCTACAACGCTGCCATATAAAGCAAGGTTAAGTTATTTGCCAGAAACCATCACTGGTGGCATATAATTTTTTCCTTATATACATTAAATAACAGCTGAATCAAAACTAAATTAAACAATAAACTAAATCAAAGTAAAGTACATCAATACCAACTTTGAATAAATACCCCAAATTCAATTAAAAGTTTTAATTAAAAAACAGAAAGAGGAAGAGAGACATCAATCAAAAACAATAACCCCCGCACCCTGTGACAGCCTGTCCCAATTCTCTCAGCACCACTTGCATCATCTCATTCCTGTCTCTGGCATACTTCACACACTCCACCACCACATGCTTCACTGCCTCATCCTCTCCCATGTCACACATCTGGCACACTTAGCTGCAGGACTCAGACCACCTGTAACTCCTTGTGTTCACATCCATACAGTGACCTCACACAATGACACCAAGATCTTTTTCTTTATCGGTGCTTGACAGTGGCACGTTATTCATTACATTTCTCGCATGAACATTGTTGCTTCCAATGTGTAGAATTTTACACTTTTCTATATTGAATCACATCTGCCATTTTTCTGCCCTGCTTGTTAGTTTATTGAGGTCACACTGCAGTTCCTGCCACTGTGACACAGACGTTACTCTACTTGTTATTTTGGTGTCGTCTGCAAATTTACTTACTTTGCAATTTACCCCTTCATCAATATCATTAATGTACATTATAAAAAGTACTGGTCCTAATACAGAGCCTTGAGGAATGCTGCTATTTACCTTATGCCACTCTGACTCTTTTCCATTAATCACAACACACTGTTTTCTGTCAGAGAGCCAGTCTCTCAGCCATTTCAGGGTGTTTCTAGCAATGCCGTGAGCTTTTACTTTACTGATGAGTCTCTTATGGGGAACAGTGTCGAAAGCTTTCTGGAAATCAAGGTAGATAATATCAACAGCTTTTGTCCCGTCATCTGAGTTAAATACTTCATAAAAGAAGTCTAGTAAGTTTGTTAAGCAGGAACACTTGGTTCTGAAACTGTGTTGCGAATCCTTTATGATTTTCTTCTAAATATTTAACAATTTTATCTCTGATTATTGTTTCATCATCTGCAATCTTGCATATGAGAGTGGAGGGACTTGTTACAATACACACACAGAGGTCAGCCATGACACACGACAACTTGGTGCATACACAAACACACTCCTGATGCTCATACACCAAGGTTCACCATACAGACACATTTATTGAGCCACACTTGTACTGCCAACAAAACAGCTGTTGGGGCCACTACTACTACTACTACTACTACTACTATTACTACCACACTACCACCACCACCACCACATGCCACAGTACAGCCACCTCAAAAGTGGATCTTCACATGCTTGGCAATGTCAGGCTTTGTCTTGAAACACTTGCCACAAACATCACACTTGAACTCCCTCAAGCCAGTGTGTCTGAAGGCGTGCCTGTTGAGAACAGCAATGGTAGGAAATCTTTTGCCACACTCTTCACACTCGTAATTCTTGACACCACTGTGAGTCAGGGTGTGTGTGATGAGTTTACACTTCTTGGTAAATTTCTTGCCACACTCCTTACACTCATGATTCATGACACCAGTGTGTGTTAGGATGTGTGCAGTAAGATTACCCTTAGAGGTAAATTTCTTCCCACACTCCTCACACTCATATTTCCTGATACCAGTGTGGGTGTGTGTCAGCGTGTGTGTGGTGAGGTTATTCTTTGTGGTAAATTTCTTCCCACACAACTCACACTCATGATTCCTGACATCACTGTGTGTCAGGATGTGTCTGGTGAGGATAGACTTTGAAGTAAATTTCTTGTCACACTCCTCACACTCATGATGCCTGACACCAGTGTGTGTCAGGGTGTGTGTTGCGAGGTGGGACTTTCTGGTAAATTTCTTGCCACACTCCTCACACTCATGATTCCTGACACCAGTGTGTGTCAGGGTGTGTGTGGTGAGGTTATTCTTTGTAGTAAATTTCTTGCCACACTCTTCACATTCATGATTCCTGGCACCAGTGTGTGTCAGGAAGTGTGTGGTGAGGTGAGACTTTCTGGTAAATTTCTTCCCACACTCCTCACACTCATAATTCCTGACACCAGTGTGTGTCAGGATGTGTCTGGTGAGGGAAGACATTCTGGTAAATTTCTTGCCACACTTCTCACACTCATGATTCCTGACACCACTGTGTGTCAAGGCATGGTAACTCAGCCCATTTCTACATTTAAAAGTTTTATCACACAGCTGACACTCAAACTTGGCCTCTCCTCTGTGGCCGGAGCTACCTGCCTCCTGGTGATTCCTGCCACCACATCTGTGCCTCTCCACACCTGAGGCAGACTGCTGCTGCTGCTGCTGCTGGCCACTCATGCTGCTGCCTGGCCTCACAGCCTCCACTGCAGCACTGCTCCTGGCAGCACACGCCACAGCCCGTCCTGCAGGGACCCACGAGGAAGCTGGCTGGAGTGGTGGGTGCCAGGCAGGGCGGCGGCCTGGACTCTGGCCTGGTCTGTGGAGCAGGGAGGGACAGGGGTTATGAGGGGGCTGAGTGGAGGGCAGTGGAGTCGCACAATGAAAGACATCCACACACCAACCCACTATCTCTTAGGTAAGGAAATGTTTGGAAAGGTTGTAGGAGTTGTAGAGGAGATGTAATAAGTTGAGGAGTGTTTGGAAAAGTTGTAGGGAGGTTGTACTTGGTTAGGGAGTGTTCACAAATGTTACAGAGCAGGAGTTCTCAACCTTTTGGAAGCTGAGCCACCCAAAGCTGGTTCAGTGCAGTTGGGGATCCCCCTCTTCCCTGCGCCACCCACTCAATCCCCTCCCCAAGTATGCCACCATAGATAGATAGAATCCCTAATGCAAGAGTTAGCCAGTATTCTCAATCTTTCACCACTATTCTGTCCACCTCCCTGATGCAAGAATTAACCAGTATTCTCAATCTTTCACCGCTATTCTGTCCACCTCCCTAATGCAAGAGTTAACCAGTATTCTCAATCTTTCACCACTATTCTGTCTACCTCCCTAATGCAATCTTTCACCACTATTCTGTCCACCTCCCTGATGCAAGAGTTAACCAGTATTCTCAATCTTTTACCACTATTCTGCCCACCTCCCTAATGCAAGAATTAACCAATATTCTCAATCTTTCACTACTATTCTGTCCACTTCCTTAATGCAAGAGTTAACCAGTATTCTCAGTCTTTCACCACTATTCTGTTCACCTCCCTAATGCAAGAGTTAACCAGTATTCTCAATCTTTCACCACTATTTTGTCCACCTCCCTAATGCAAGAGTTAACCAGTATTCTCAATCTTTCACTGCTATTCTGTCCTCCTCCCTAATGCAAGAGTTAACCAGTATTCTCAATCTTTCACCACTATTCTGTCCACCTCCCTAATGCAAGAGTTAACCAGTATTCTCAATCTTTCACCACTATTCTGTCCACCTCCCTAATGCAAGAGTTAACCAGTATTCTCAATCTTTCACCACTATTCTGTCCACCTCCCTAATGCAAGAGTTAACCAGTATTCTCAATCTTTCACCACTATTCTGTCCACCTCCCTAATGCAAGAGTTAACCAGTATTCTCAATCTTTCACCACTATTCTGTCCACCTCCCTGATGCAAGAGTTAACCAGTATTCTCAATCTTTCACCGCTATTCTGTCCACCTCCTTAATGCAAGAGTTAACCAGTATTCTCAGTCTTTCACCACTATTCTGTCCACCTCCCTAATGCAAGAGTTAACCAGTATTCTCAATCTCTCATCTCTTCTGTCCACCTCCCTAATCGGTGGGGACGAGGAGTACAGGCATCACTTGAAAGAGGCATAACTCAATTCATTCAGTGCATGTACCACACAAAAACAAGGGTCACATCACAAAATTGTTGTGTGAAACTGAAACTTCACCTAAATTTCTTCCCACGCTCTTCACACTCATCATTTTTAGGACCAGTGTGTGTCAGGGTGTGTCTGGTGAGGTCACACTTTGTGGCAAGTCCCCACACAGACGACCCCAGACCCCCACACACAACCTCAGGGCCCCAGACCATCCACGTACCACTCCAGCCCCACCCAGACCCCACCAGACCATCCACAGACCCCAGACCATCCAAGCACCACCCCAGCCCCACACAGACCCCAGACATCCACACACATCCCACGGGCCGCGGTGAGGTGACTCCCCCCCCACCACCCAAGCCATTCCCCCCGATGACACCCCCGCACAGCTGACCTGACCTCCCCTCCCCACGCACACCTGCCCATAGACGTGGCACACACCTGCATGACCCATGCAAAGGTTGAAAAAAAAAAAAGCGATCAATTGATTGAGATGACAGGTGTGTCTCCTAACTTCTACTGGTCCTAACTCTCCACACCTGGTATTCTCGTGCTAATTACAGGTGTGTGTGTGGGTCTGTGTAGGCCTCTCACGTACCTGTGTAGGACTAAATTCACGATGTAACAGCAGGTAGGGCAGGACACACAAAAACACAAACACAGGGTCGCTTACGCTTAGTTACAAACCAACCAGCGTTGCCAGATTGTTTTGGCCATATTATCGTACTACACACGTTGAAATTATTGTACTTCTGGTAAAATTATCGTACATATGTAATTATTCCAAATATTATGCAAAACTGCCACTTTCCAAATACAGCAGAATTTAGGTTAAATATAATATATATATATATATATATATATATATATATATATATATAGAGAGAGAGAGAGAGAGAGAGAGAGAGAGAGAGAGAGAGAGAGAGAGAGAGAGAGAGAGAGAGAGAGAGAGAGAGAGAGAGAGAGAGAGAGAGAGAGATGTGTGATGAAAAACAGGTAACAGTAATTCCATGATGCATAATGTCAAATATTTCATCAAAACTCGCTTACTTTTGTCCGCTTCAGTTGTCCGCGATCACAGCCACACTAGCGCACCACCTCTACGCCTGCTCACAACACACTATATAGCACGTAGCAACCTCGCGGCGGCGGCCCAGCGTTGCCAGATTGTTTTGGTCATATTATCGTACTACACAGGTTGAAATTATTGTACTTCTGACAACAGCATTTCCTTCAACCACTCTTACCATGATGCATAAATTCTGAGAGACCGATATATCTGTGGATTCATCCACAAGAATGGTGAACTTGTTCTGCTTCAAGATGTTAATGAGCTCTTGTTTGTGAGAGTGTGCCATAACATTACCACACACTCTTTGACATTTTGTTCTTTTCATTTTCAATTCCTTTGCAATAGCGGAGTCAGAGAAGCAACCTTTCAGGACTTCACACAGATGATCGGCCACACGGAAACTTATATTGTGTTCCACCATAAATGCAGTAAGCCTTATTTCAGCAGCCTTAACACAGTCACTTTTACTGGTTTCATTATCACCACGTGCACTTGTAAATGACTCCATCAGTTTTTTGGATGAGGATGGCGCACACATTTTCTTGTGCTTTGCAGTGTTTTCGTGCAACTTGAGAGTTGTGAGCTGGGCGGTTATTTCAACACTGCAAATAAGGCACATGGCCTTACAAGCATCCTTCTGTGCAGGCCCCGCCCACGGAAACTGTTTGTCCCACTCGGGCCTATATTTCTGTTTCCGTCTCGCTTTTTTCGGCACTGCACCACATTCCTCCTCTCTCTCCTTTCCTTTCTCTTCAGACATTTTTAACGAAAACTGAAAGTCCTGTCCTGCGTCGCGACGCGCGAGACTGACGACTGACTGACGACTACGAGACTATGGGACGGGGACTCGGGGAGCGGACGGACTGGTCGCAGACAAGAACGAGACCTGTTGTTCACCAGTATGGTCAGACTTGTCTCGTAAGCAAAGCAATACATCTGCCACTTTCAGGTTTTTATTTTGTTATTCAAATTTATATAAAAAATTTTGCATTACCTTTTTTTTTTTTTTATGTAAGAAGGACACTGGCCAAGGGCAACAAAAATCTAATAAAAAAAAAATGCCCACTGAAATGCCAGTCCCACAAAAGGGTCAAAGTAGTGGTCAAAAATTGATGGATAAGTGTCTTGAAACCTCCCTCTTGAAGGAATTCAAGTCATAGGAAGGTGGAAATACAGAAGCAGGCAGGGAGTTCCAGAGTTTACCAGAGAAAGGGATGAATGATTGAGAATACTGGTTAACTCTTGCGTTAGAGAAGTGGACAGAATAGGGGTGAGAGAAAGAAGAAAGTCTTGTGCAGCGAGGCCGCGGAAGGAGGGGAGGCATGCAGTTAGCAAGATCAGAAGAGCAGTTAGCATGAAAATAGCGGTAGAAGACAGCTAGATATGCAACATTGCGGCGGTGAGAGAGAGGCTGAAGACAGTCAGTTAGAGGAGAGGAGTTGATGAGACGAAAAGCTTTTGATTCCACCCTGTCTAGAAGAGCAGTATGAGTGGAAACCCCCCAGGCCTGATATTGATAACATTAATTTTCACTCAAATTATTGTATATTTCATAAAAATATCGTACGAATTCCCAAATTATCGTATTATCGTACGAGTCCCATTGTACATCGTACACGGGCAAAAATTATTGTACTTGTACAATAATTATCGTACGTCTGCAACGCTGAAACCAACCGACAAAAGGAAAACGGAAGGGTACACTGAGACAAACTGAGATTTTGCTATATTTTCATGATTCTTTCTGTTATTTAGTGGTGTACAGACAGTCATGCTAAACAGAAATAAGGGCAAACTGATAAAGTAATGGTGTGCTGTATTTTTGTTCAGAGTTTATACTTGTAAACTTGAAAATAATTAAAAATATGGAAGGTTAGACTGAAAACTAAAATGGCGTTGCATTTTCATGATTTTTTTCTATGATTTAGTAGTATAGAGACCGTCAAACTAACCGGGAATAAGGATAACGAGCCGAATTAAATATATACAGTGATTTTATTCATATCATAAGCTTGAATCACAAAACATTATGAAAATACGGAGGGTTGGACTATGGCAAATTGAAACGGTAGTACTTTTCATGAATTTCATCTGTATTTTGTGGTGCTCTGCACACTTTCACGCATGCTTAAAATAAAGACACAATGATGAACTAATATTCTACGGTGTTTCTATTTGCTATCGTAAGGAGAAGGAGGAGGAGGAGGAGGAGGAGGAGGAGGAGGAGGAGGATTTGATTGCTATTAGTTAGTGTACAGTAGTAATAGTAGTAGTAGTAGTAGTAGTGTCACGCTGGTGGGTGGCTAGTGCGTGAATGTTGTGTTGATGTTCCTTTCTGTTTTAATGAAAAGTTTTAATTAAATGTTGGGGTATTTATTTAAAGTTAGTATGGAAGGTACCTTTGCTTTGATTTAATTTGTTAAATGTCCTTTTGATCTAGCTGTTTTTAATATATATATATATATATATATATATATATATATATATATATATATATATATATATATATATATATATATATATACCACCAGTGATGGTTTCTGGCAAATAACTTTAACCTTGCTTTATATGGCAGCGTTGTAGCAGGAGGTCTGTAAGGCACTGGAAAACTCCGTGACAACCAGATTGAGTTTTATTGAAGTTAATTTCTAAATAACTAATAAAGTTTTCAAATATTTTTTCTCTCCTTATTCACAATGATATTCTAGAGATTAGTTGTGTTAGCTTTGAGTTTTGTTAGCTCCTGTACCGTGAGCAATGATAAGTAATCAGTTCATGATAATACAATGTAAATGACGGTGTTATAACACTTGATTGGCGCCTCACGGGCTCACCTTCATTGTTGATAGAAAACTTCATGGTTGTGTAGGTGGCACATTCATTTGTGTGTGTATCACTGGTGTTTCACTCATACCTTATCAAAGAACAATATTTAGGATGTAACCAAACTAGGGTAAATACCCTAGTTTGGTTACATCCTAAATTTTGTTTCCTACCCCCTCAAAAATAAATAAATAAATAAATAAATAAATAAATAAATAAATAAAAATTAATTAATTAATTAATAAAAATAGATAAATAATAATAATAATAATAATAATAATAATAATAATAATAATAATAATAATAATAATAAAATAAACAAATAAATAATAACTAACTGGCAAAGGAAATTTTACAGCCTTCTCTCTGTGGACTGCGATGTCAGTCTCTCACACAAATAATACATGAAGGCACAAGAATGGTTATTTTCATAAGAACAAAACCTTTAAGCAATCCAAGGCATCGGGGCCTGATGAACGTACCTGCGCACAACGATGTCAGTCAGTGTCTGCCTCCGAAACAGTTTAACAGTTTAACAGTTCATTTAGAAAGAGGGTAACACTGTTGGGGGGATGGAAGAGGTGGGATAGTGGGAGATGGGGATAAAGGTTGGTGAAAAACAGAACGACAATAAAAGACAAAGTTTCCGGGCGGTCTGGCGGGTTGCTGTCATTGGCTACGAAATCTTGTACCCCAGGAATATATACTGGCGCCGTACACCACAGAAACTAGTCCTCTGCCTAACTACATGACTTAATTTTGTGATATCCTTAATAGTTTAGACCCATTCTACATTCACAAATTTATCTTGAACATTTTTGTTAATGGTCACACGTACACCTGGATTCAAAACACTGTTTATTAATCATTTCTGGATTTAAATATTAACAAAGAATTTCTCTCAAAATACATAATATTATCAGTTCTAGCATATTTTTTCTTAATCTACAATGTTCTGTGATTGGGATTTTCCATGCGACTGGCCCAACAGAAACTGGGAATATTGTTATTTCCCAGTTGTCTTGTAAACCAAGGGATATCACTCCGCGCCTTCTTCCTCTCCATAAATCAAGATTTGTCTATGGCGATAAGACACAGCGGTGGATCACTTCCTGGATTCTCTGAACATCGACATTGCTGAAAGTTCACATGAAGAGCCGCCTGACTAATGATCAGAGAGAGGATTACGCCTCCAGGGGAAACCTCTATAAAAAAATAAAAATAAATAAATAAATAAAAAAAACACACATTTACTTTTATCTCGATGGTAGAGTGGAAAAAAATAGTCGTAACTAAAAAATAAAAATATAACATCATAGTTTAAGGAAAATATCATCTCTAAAAGGAAATCTGTCACATTTAAACGAAATACACAATGAAGAGAGAGAGAGAGAGAGAGAGAGAGAGAGAGAGAGAGAGAGAGAGAGAGAGAGTGTACAGGAAGCGTGATGATCACAGGCTGTAATCCGATAACTGGCCCAGTATACGGTTCGGCAGTGTCGCAGGTCGGGGAATCCCTGGAAAGGACAACGCCCAAACGCTAAATTCAAAATGGTCAGACCATAATTTAACAATTTGTAGCTTACAATTTAATTTAATTTTCTTGTTCTAAAGTTTTAGTGATTGCAAAAGTATATACAACAATTCATTTACGTAATCAAGAAGCAAGTAAATTTTTATATTCATAACCGTTCTTTTAGGCTATAAAATTTTTTTACGGTATTAATATTGTTTCGATGGTATTCTACTCTACTTTTTTTTCACTTTCTTATTTGCAATTTTGTCCTATGCCAATAGTAGTAGTAGTAGTAGTAGTAGTAGTAGTAGTAGTAGTAGTAGTAATAGTAATAGTGGGGTGGTTTATGCTGAAAAATAAATATAACAAGAAAGAATTAGTGTTATTCTTGTATCTTACTGTATTTACTTACCGACTTTGCAGCCTCCTTGTACAATCTTTCCCAGCAATGACACTATTTTCTTCGTTGTCATTTCTCTGTCGCACTGTCATCCTGCTCACCTTCCTTCTGGCACCCGTAACACGCTGTAAGTTTCCTGTCATCCTCTTCTCCCTTCCAGCACCCTATCACCTTATACTTCTCCCTTGTATTCTGTTATCCTCTTCTCCCTTCTAGTACCTTTCTATATTTCTTCTTGTTTTTTCTTTGTTATCAGCCTGGCTCCTTTTTCTTCCTTTCCTTAAATATTCTATATGATACTACTACTACTACTACTACTTCTACTACTAATATTTTTTACCATCACTAAAGCTACTAC
>NC_087199.1:2525000-2552500 GCF_035594125.1 Scylla paramamosain
TGAAAGAAGGGCAGGGTTAGGAGGAGGAGGAGGAGGAGGAGGAGGAGGAGGAGGAGGAGGAGGAGGAGGAGGAGGAGGAGGAGGAGGAGAAGGAGGAGGAGGAGGAGGAGGAGGATAGCAATTATAAAGAAAAGTTGTTAAGATTATGAAGAAGAAGAAGAAGAAGAAGAAGAAGAAGAAGAAGAAGAAGAAGAAGGAGAAGGAGAAGGAGAAGGAGAAGAAGAAGAAGAAGAAGAAGAAGAAGAAGAAGAAGAAGAAGAAGAAGAAGAAGAAGAAGAAGAAGAAGAAGAAGAAGAAGAAGAAGAAGAAGAAGAAGAAGAAGAAGAAGAAGAAGAGGAGGAGGAAGAGAAGGAAAAGAGAGGAACGAAGAAAGGGACATTTTTAAATAGAAGTAAAAATATGAAAGTTGAAGGAAGGAAGGAAGGAAGAAGGAAGGAAGAAGGAAAAAAAGAAAGAAAAGAAAGAAAAAGAAAAAGAAAAAGAAAGAAAGGGAGAAATATACAATAAAACATTACAAATAGAAGTGTTAGGTCTCTCTCTCTCTCTCTCTCTCTCTCTCTCTCTCTCTCTCTCTCTCTCTCTCTCTCTCTCTCTCTCTCTCTCTCTCACACACACACACTTCTCCATCACCACAAACCTACGCAACCACACCAAACACACCCTGAATGCCACACACACCCACTCCCACACACTCAAACGCACTCAAACACCCAAATACACCCCACCACACAATTCTCCACCCCGACAAACCTATACAACCACACCAAACACACCCACTCCCACATTGACAGCCATATCCACTCACCCACGCTGCAGACGGATGTGACAGTCCTGAATTGGTGGATGATGTTGCGGGGAAGGAAGTAGATGTCGTTGTCACACAGCTGGATGCGGGCAAAGCGGATGCCATCGCGGCGCAGCTGGTTCAACTTGGCGTCCTCTATCCACTGTATGCACTGAGGGAGGGAGAAGGAGAGAGTGAGAGGGAGAGTGAATGCAGAGTTGTATGTATTGTTTGGGAGGAGAGAGAGAGAGGTTCTAGTGACAGATTAACATTTGTATATTGTTAACAGGAGAAACACTCTTTTAAAAGGCTCTAGTTGAAGTGACAGATTTTTAAGGGTGTTTTTATAGTTGTAGTGACAGATTAACTACATTTCTACATCTTTAACAGGAGAAACTCTTTTAAAAGGCTCTAGTTGATGTGACAAGGATTTTTAAGGGTGTTTTTATGGTTGTAGTCACAGATTAACAACATTTCTGCATTGTTAACAGGAGAAATATTTTTTCAAAAGCCTCGAGTTGAAGTGACATGTTTTCAAGAGTGCTTTTACGGTTGCAGTGACAGAATAACAACATTTCTACATTATGAACAGGAGAAACACTCTTTTAAAAGGCTCCAGTTGAAGTGATGGATTTTCAAGAGTGTTTTTATGGTTGTAGAGGCAGATTAACAACATTTCTACATTATTAGTAAGAGAGACACTCTTGAGAACCCAGGTAGTCATCTCTGTGAACTTGGAGAACAGTGGTGGTGAGAGAGCTAAGCATTTCTGAACACAGGCCTCAAACACACAATCTCTCCCTCCCTCTGTCTCTCTGTCTCTCAAAAACAACACCAAATAACAGAATAACCAAGCAATTCTCTCTCTTTCTGTTTCACACACACACACACACACACAGTCCTCTCTTCCTCACTTAATAATAAACCAAATATAATTATCACCCATTTATTTTCTCTCAGTCTCTCAAACACACACAAAGCCTCTCTCTCTCTCTCTCTCTCTCTCTCTCTCTCTCTCTCACCTGCGAGATAGGAGGTTCATGTAGGTCGAGTTGCAGCTTCTCCACAATGTCATGGAAATCGTGAGCGTCAAAGGCCACCACGTCCTTCACCACCCTGTTGTGTGAGTAAGGCTGGCCACAGTGCACCGCCTTCAGCACCCCTGTGACGGGAGGCAGAGGAAGAGTGTTGCTGTAGTAGTAGTAGACCCCCCTCAGACACTAATACCTTCACATACCCTTCATAGTCCCAAAACACTCCCGAAAGACCTCCCCAACACCTTCTACAGACCCCAAACACCCCCAACACATCTCATAGTCCCCAAACATCCCCCCCCAACACCCCTCATGGCCTTTAAACACCCCTAACAACTTTCACAGCCCTCCAAACACCCCTCACAGCCCCTCAACACTATAACACACACACACACACACTTCTAAACCCTCCACAATCTTAACACAAACCCCCAAACACACACACACACACACACAGACACACACCAACAGCGGCAGTCGTGCGTCGGTCCAGCCCAGCTCCAACGTGGTCTGCGTGGGCCTTGGTGCGGTCCTCAAACATCATTTCTCTGGCGTTGGTGGCCCGGGGGAGGTACTGCAGACGCTGGAGTTCATTTATCCTGTTTCTGTGGGTGGTGAAGGGCGATGGGTGAGTAGGGGGGTGTGGTGGTGGAAGAGGAGGGGAAGGTAGGGGTGAGGGTGTGTGCTGGAGGGGGTGAGGGAAAATGTGAAGGGAAAGATGAGGGGACATGGAGGGAGGGGAGTGGTGGAGGAGGAGGAGTGGAGGAGGAGGATGCAAGGGACAGAAACTGGAGGAAGCTTGTACATGGTCGAAGAAGAAGAAGAAGAAGAAGAAGAAGAAGAAGAAGAAGAAGAAGAAGAAGAAGAAGAAGAAGAAGAAGAAGAAGAAGAAGAAGAAGAAGAAGAAGAAGAAGAAGAAGAAGAAGAAGAAGAAGAAGAAGAAGAAGAAGAAGAAGAAGAAGAAGAAGAAGAAGAAGAAGAAGAAGAAGAAGAAGAAGAAGAAGAAGAAGAAGAAGAAGAAGAAGAAGAAGAAGAAGAAGAAGAAGAAGAAGAAGAAGAAGAAGAAGAAGAAGAAGAAGAAGAAGAAGAAGAAGAAGAAGAAGAAGAAGAAGAAGAAGAAGAAGAAGAAGAAGAAGAAGAAGAAGAAGAAGAAGAAGAAGAAGAAGAAGAAGAAGAAGAAGAAGAAGAAGAAGAAGAAGAAGAAGAAGAAGAAGAAGAAGAAGAAGAAGAAGAAGAAGAAGAAGAAGAAGAAGAAGAAGAAGAAGAAGAAGAAGAAGAAGAAGAAGAAGAAGAAGAAGAAGAAGAAGAAGAAGAAGAAGAAGAAGAAGAAGAAGAAGAAGAAGAAGAAGGTAGGTAGATGCAAGGAACAAACTTACTCCTAATTAAAGAAGAATAATAACTATTTCTCTCTCTCTCTCTCTCTCTCTCTCTCTTCTCTCCTCTCTCTCTCTCTCTCTCTCTCTCACCTCTTCCTCTTGGCCGGACTCTTGCCAAGCTCTGCAGTGGGGATGAGCTGCTCCCCGGGCCGTATCCACAGTATGGGGCCATCGTTGCTCTGCTGGGGCGACGTCATCTTCACTACTGACATGGGTCCCCACGGCATGGCCTGGTGGGGCGGGGCGGGGCAGGGCAGTCAGGTTAATGGGGTCAAGAAAGGGTGGGTGTTTGGTTAAGTACAACTGACACTGCTATTGTTACTACTACTACTACTACTACTACTACTACTACTTAAGGGGATAAATAAGTTAAATAATGATAATGTTTACTATATCTACTACTACTATTAGAGAGAGAGAGAGAGAGAGAGAGAGAGAGAGAGATCGAGAGAGAGAGAGAGAGAGAGAGAGAGAGAGAGAGAGAGAGAGAGAGAGAGAGAGAGAGAGAGAGAGAGAGAGAGAGAGAGAGAGAGAGAGAGAGAGAAATAATAGGAAAAGAAGAAATTGAAAAGCATTAAAACAAACTACTACTACTACTACTACTACTACTATTACTACTACTACTACTACTGATGCTACAATTTCTCCTCCTCCTCCTCCTCCTCTTTGCACTACTACTACTACTACTACTACCATTCTTCCATCCTCCACCAGCACCCACCTGTCTCAAGAAGGGGTTTTCCTCCATCATGGCCAGGAAGTTAGGGAAGTATCCGCCCACCTCCTCGTGCACGGTTCCCACCACGCTCACCTGGTGCAGCGGCCCGGCGCGGAAGGTGCCGTTGGAGTAGCTCTTGTACACCTGCAGGAGGGAAGTGGTAGTAGTGGTGATAGAAATAAAGGATAAATTCAAAGGGGAAACTTAAGTAAATGAAAACCAAGATAAACTTTTCATAACACACTTGCATGAATTCACTTTTCTTTGTTTTATTTTAGGGAATGTGAAGGAAAGGAGGAAAAATAAAGATGAAGAGAAAAATAGGCCAATAAATGAATAGCTTGAAGAAGAACACCATTACTAGCACTACAAAACACTGCAACACCATTCTAAGCCTCAACACACTCAAAAACACACAAATAAAAAACTCATTAAAACTCACCACACTCAAATCACATCCAAACACACTTTATTAACCCTCAAGTCACATCCAAACACACTATTAACCCTCAACACATTCAAAAAAACAAAAAAACATCCAAACACACTTATTAATCCTCAATCCCCATAAAACACACTAAAACACCCACAATACACATGATCTACACCTCAGAATCCACAGACACACAACTGCACCTTTACTTACACCTCAAAATCTACAATTCAACTGCCTCACCACAGCAAAGGCACAAAAACACTCCCAAACGCACTATGAACCCTCGCTGTACCTTGAAAACACCCCAAAATATCGCGTTTCAACTTAGCACACCTACAGAACCTTACAAAAACACCTTAAACTTTTACAGAACCTCCAAAAAAAAAGGTTAAACACAAACAAAAACCCATAAAAGCACAGTTAAACCCTGCCATGCCACACCAAACACATTAAAAACACTTGAACCACACCTCAGGAGCCCCACAGAACCCCAACTCCATCTCACCTGTATGAAAATAAACCTTCAACAAAACCCCAAAAAACAGCCAAATGAAAACAAAAAAATCTTTAAAAGTACAATTAAACCCTGCCACACCCTAAGAACCCCTAAAAACACCCTAAACAACCCTACAAACACCATAAAAAAAAACTCACAATAGTAAATAAAAGCTTAACTAGTCTAAAAACACCCCCAAAAGACCCCAGCAGTCCCTTAAACACCCCCTCAGCGCCTCACCTCATCCCGGTACTTCTCCATGGTAAAGGTCTCAAGGTCAGAGTTTCTGCCAATGTGACCTATGACCCCGGCCTTCACGAACAAGGTGGGGTGTGTTTCGGCCATGTAGTCGAGGAGGTCAGGCATGTAACGGGCCGCGTTGTGCACGATGCCACACACGTGATGAGCGTACCCGTTTTCATCCTCGGAAAAGACTACCTGTATGGGGTATAGGGGGGTGTCAAGGGGGTGTCAGGGGGTGTCTAGGGGTGGCTGGGTGTGTTCGGGGGAGTGTTATGGCAAGGAATGGTGGTGAGGTGGTGTTATGTGTTAGGGTGTGTGTGTGTGTGTATGAGGCAGGGAGAGCTGGTGAAGTGTGTTTAAGGGTGTTTTGGTTTGTGTTTGTGTGTGTGTGTGAGGCAGAGAATGGTGGCAAGGTGGCATTTTGGTGTTTAAATGAGTGTGTGTGTATGTGTGTGTGTGTGTGTGTGTGTGTGTGTGTGTGTCTCTCTCTCTCTCTCTCTCTCTCTCTCACAACAACAAGTACAAAAGCTCAGTGAGGTGTCAGTCTCCAGTGTGTCAGAATGGTTACCCTAAACTGCAGGATAAGTGTGTTGCAGCCTCCCTCCTCAAAGAGTTCAAGTCACAGGCAGGGGGAATACAGCAGCAGGCAGGGAGTTCAGGAGTGTGCCAGTGAGAGGGGTGAAAGACTCAGAATACTGGTTAACTCTTGCTCTCTCTCTGGCACACACACACACACGCACACACACACACACACACACACACACACACACACACACACACACAACTGGCATAGGAGGCATCATGTCACTCAGTCCCATATTCTGAAATGCTCTGCTCTCTCACCATGACTTTTTTCCAAGGTCACAGAGATGATTAGCCAGGTTCTCAAGTGTTTCTCCTGTTCAAAGTGTAGAAATGTTGTTAATCTGTCACTAGAACTGTAAAAACATCCTTGAATACCTGTCTAACTTCAACTAGAGCCTTGTAAAAGTAGTGGAGGTGTAGCACAAGTGTTTTAGAATAGTCCTCACACACACACACACACACACACACACACACACACACACACACACACACACACACACACACACACACACACACAGCTGGCACAGGAGACATCACAGTCCTGCCTGCCAGAGCGGCCCACCTGCAGGAACTCCTGAGCCAGCTGGTGCTGGTCCTGGGGGCTGAGGGTGGCCACCTGCTCCTGGTAAAGGTGCAGCACGGTGGCGCCGCCATTGGGGTACGTCTCCACGTGGATGAACTTGGCGAAGCGGCACTGCTCCAGCCCCGGCGCCCCGCACCCCGCCGGCGGCCGGGGCAGCGACACGTGGCAGCTGCCGTGGTCCACCTTGGGGAACACCGGCGTGGAGGCACGGGGTTGCTGTGCTGTGGTGGCGGTGGTGGGGCTGGTGATGGTGGAGGCGGGCAGTGCAGCGGGTGCAGGGGGCCGGGGGTCAGTCTTGTCGCGCCGGCACTGCACGCCAATGTTGTAGCGCTTGATCTTGCTGCGACGGTGACACTTGGCACACTCCCGCCGCCGAGACACTGAGGAGTGGCTGCTCCCCCCACCACCACCACCACCACCGCTGCTGCTGCTGTGCCGTGCCCGCTGCCCGCTGTGGGGGGTGTGTGGGGCACCCTCACCCCCCCGCACCTTCTCTGCTGGCGTGCTGGGGGTGCCTGGGGCCAGCACTGGTGCTGCTGCTGTCACTGCTGCTGCTGCTGCTGCTGTCGTGCTGCTGCTGCTGCTGATGCTACTGCCAGTGGTGGTGGTGACAGTGGTGCTGGTGGTGGTGGTGGGTGTGGTGGTAGTAGTAGTGGTGGTGGTAGTGGTGGTGGTGGTGGTTCTGTCCTTCACCTCAAGGGTGGGGTCCTTCTCTGGGGTGGCCTTGGGAGCGGGGCAGCGGTCCTCCACGCGGCGTGTGGGGCTGGGGCCCTCCGTGGCACACTCTGCCTCCTCTCGCCTGGGGGTGTGGGGGGTGCTGGGGGCATCGCTACTTTTCTTGGAGGAGGTAGGGGGCTTCCTGAGGGTGGAGGTCTTGATGTAGGACTCCCCACGGGACTGTGGCGGCGGCTCCTCCTCCCGGGGTGCCTCAGCCTCCCCCTCAGGGCGAGGGGGCCGCGGCGTGGGGCCGGTGTAGATGGAGGTGTCGCCCTCCTCAGCAAACTTGCTCAGCTCGTCCAGCACCTCACTCTTGAAGTCCAGCTTGGGGGGTGTGGTGGTGGTAGTAGTGGTGGTGGTGGTGGTCGTGGTGGTGGTGGTGGCGGCGGCAGCAGTAGCAGGGGTGCCAGGGGTGTGGGGCTCCTCCCCCTGTTCTGCAGCAGGGGTGGAGGGAGCCTCCTCCCCCGCCGGAGCCCTGGGGCAGGCGGGGGCCTCCGGCTTGTGGTCGGGGGACAGGTCGCTGCCGTCGTCAAAGCCACTCTCCGCTGTGTCGTGGCCCTCGCCCCCTTGCCCCGCCCCACCCCGCCCCTCCAGCCCCTCTTCCTCACTGAAGCGCCGCAGCTTCTCAGCAGAGGGGGGGGATGGTGACGGGGCGCGGCGGGGCGGTCTCGGCGGCAGGGGACAGGATGGGGCAGGGCGCGGGGCGACTCTTCTGCCGCACCACGGGGTCTGGCCGCCACCGGGGCAGTGGCAAGTCCATGGGGGAGCGGGGCCGCGGTGCACGGGGCGGGCTGCTGCCCCGCCCACGCGGCGACTTCGGCGTGGGGTTGTGGCGGGGCCTGGCCGGGGTGGTGGGGGAGGGCAGGTTGCCCCGTGGGGACCGTGGGGGTGGGGGGGACAGCACCTCCAGCTTGAGGGGAGTGTGGGTTGGGGACAGGATGGTGGGCACCTCCATGTGTGGGCTGCGGGGTGGGGCGGGGCTGGGAGGCGGCACAGGGCTGCGGGATCTGGTAGGGGGCAGGGGTGAGGGGGACGGGGAGCGGGAGGAGGAGGGGGAGCCAAACTGGGGAGAAGGGGACTTGGGGCACTCTATGGGACAGTCTGGCAAGGGGGAGGGTGTGTCCCTCTCCGGAGCCTCTTCCCCAGGGGGTGCTGGGGGGTCCGGGGCAGTGGGGGGGCCTGGGGACTGAGATTCACTGTGGGGGGAGGAATGTGGGGCAGACTGAGAGGCAGATGGGGAGGGGAGGTGGAGCGCCTGGGGAGGTGGGGGTGTGGTGGGGCACTGGGGGAGGGGAGGGGTTCCTGGGGAGGCTGGTGGAGGAGGGGGAGGGGGCGTGGGTGGAGGGAGGGGTGGACTACCCCCTGCTGCCTCTCCAGTCACCACCCCTCTGTCTGGACTGGTGGGGGGCTCCTGGGGATCAGGACTGGGGGACCCAGGGGTGGTGTGAGGGACGGCAGGGGACTTGGGAGGGGGTGGGGGAATCTCAGGTGACTGAGGTGGGGGGTGGGGGGGCCAGGCAGGACTAAGAGATGGTGACTGTGGGGGTGAGGTGGGCCGGACTGTATTGGGGGTGTAAGGGGGGGAGGTGGGGGTGACGATTGGGAGAGAGGGGCAGGGAATGGGGGTGGGGGTGCTTGGGGAATTACTTGGGGGGGTGTCTGACCCCCTCACTGAAGTCTGGGTGGGAGGGGAGGGGGATGATGACGAAGGGGGGAGAGTGGGGCTGGGGGGAGATGCTGAGCCCAACTGGGGATGTGGGGGGACACGGGGTGGCTCCGGGGGGTGGGGGTGAAGGGTGTGGTTCTGGCGGGGGTGGTGAGGGGGGGAGGGTGTGAGGGAGAGGGAATCCGAAGAGTCCCCCCCATCAGATGAGGACCCCATGTGGTTCCGAGGGGCCAGGCGGAGTGGTGGGGGGGTGTAGCTTCTCTCCTGGGGTGAGGGGGCACAGGGGAGAGAAAGGGGGAGAGGGAGAAAATACATTAATTGACATCATTTTATAAGGAAGGAGAGAGAGAGAGAGAGAGAGAGAGAGAGAGAGAGAGAGAGAGAGAGAGAGAGAGAGAGAGAGAGAGAGAGAGAGAGAGAGAGAGAGAAATATAGCCACTAACATCAACAATAAAAGTAATAGCAATAATAGTAGTAGTAATAATAATAATAATAATAATAATAATAATAATAATAATAATAATAATAATAATAATAATAATAATAATAATAATCTAAATACTACATAATTAATTTCTATTATACAAGGTAAAAATTTATCTGTAATTTATTCTTTGCTTTCACAATGTTATATCTCATCTACTACTACTACTACTACTACTACTACAACTATGTACTACTACCACCACCACCACCACCGATACACACCTGTCCTCTTTCGGGTGTGCCACCGCCGCTGCCGCCGCTGCTCTCATTGTCCCCTCTCCACCGCAGGATTGCCTCACCCCCCCTCTCCTTCTCCTGGGTGGGGGGAAGTGGGATTAGGTTAGGTTAGGTTAGGTGTGTGTGTGTGTGTGTGAGGTTGGCCTTGAGCAGGGAACACAGACAGTCTTCATTTCCCTGATAAGTAATATTACAGTGAGTCTTGCTGGCTGATGAATCACATACCGCACATTAATGACTGCTATTACACGAGGCAGTACTAATATCCTTACTAATATGTCTTGGTATGTTTACAAATGAAAAAAAAAGGCAGTGTTTATAAAGGACTGTACATAAACACCAGGCGATTCTAATATCCTTACTAATATGTGTTGGTTAAGTTTACAAATAAAAAAAAAGGCAGTGTTTATAAAGGACCTGTACATAACCACTGTATCCATAACTGTCTTAAAATATTGAAACCTTGGCGTCTTTCAGTATTGAGTGTACCATGTAACTAGTGTCTTTCAGCTAACACCAGCAACACATCAAACACACATTGACTCTGATTTATGTACACCACGCTGCCAATTCTCTAGGTTAGGTGAGGTGAAGTTAGGTTAGGGTAGGAGTGTGTGTGTGTGTGTGTGTGTGTGTGTGTGTGTGTGTTTCACCTTCTGTTATTGTTTTTCTTTAATTTCTTCATTCAAATTATTTTCTACTTTCATCTCTCTCTCTCTCTCTCTCTCTCTCTCTCTCTCTCTCTCTCTCTCTCTCTCTCTCTCTCTCTCTCACCCTATGCCTGTGTTTCTTGGGGTGTCCTCTCTCCCTCTCCCTCTCTCTCTCTCTGTGCTTCTTCTTCTTGTGGTGGTGATGGTGGTGGTGGTGGTGATGGTGGCGCGGGTGGTGGCGTGGCGTATGGTGGTGGTGACGGTGGTGGCGGTGGTGGTGGTGGTGGTCGCTGGTGTCTAGCGGTCCAGACTCCGCAGTACAGAGGGGGGTTTCTGTGGGGAGAAGGTTAAGTTAAGTTTGGTTAGGTTAGGTTAGATTCGGTTAGATTAGGTTAGGTTAGGTTAGGTTTTGTTAAGTTAGGTTGGTTAGGTTAGGTTAGGTTTGGTCTGGTTAGGTTGATTTGGTTAGGTTTTGTTAAGTTAGGTTAGGTTGGTTAGGTTAGGTTAGGTTTGGTCTGGTTAGGTTGATTTGGTTAGGTTTTGTTAGGTTAGGTTTAGTTTAGGTTAGGTTTAGTTAACACACACCAACACACAAGTGCATCAAAAAACTTACTTAAATTAATAATAAAAAATAAAGTTTGTGGTGTGTTTGTGTGTGTGCGTGTGTGTGTGTGTGTGTGTCAGTTTTTGGCGCGTGAAAGATGGGCACAAGTTTCATGAAAATAATGAACTGGCAACACTGTGGTGTCCAGACCAGGCCACTGCTGGGTGGTGTGCCAGGCTCGGGCTATCACTCAGGCTGTCTGCTGCTCATCCCAGGTCAATGCTAACCAGTTTTCCTTTACATATTTTCTTGAGATTTACTTGACCTAATTTAACCTTGCTTAACCTAACCTAACCTAATTTTACTTAAACCTAACTTTACTTAAACCTAACTTAACCTAACCTAACTTAATCTAACCATACCTCACTATACCTCACCATACCATACCTCACTATACCTAACCTTTGTGTGTGTGACATACCTAACTTTACTTAAAATCTAACCTAACCTACTTACAAGCTCAGGTGACATGCAGTGGGGAAAAATTCTGAGCTACGAGGTTGTGAGGATTTCTTTTCCCGTTTTCTCTATTTCCGAGGGGAGAAAACAAGTGAAATTACCTTTTTAACGAGATTTTATGCGATCACCTTAAAGATAACTCCCTTCAGAATCCAGTGATATATAACATGTACCTACTTACAAGCCTAAAAGTAAACTGCCAATATGCCTACTTACAAGCCTAAAAGTAAAGAAAAAATGCCAATATGCCTATTTACAAGCTTAAAAATAAAGAAAAATGCCAATATGCCTACTTATAAGCCTAAAAAAATACAGAAAAGTGACTCCATATGCCTACTTACAAGCCTAAAAATAAAGAAAATTGGCCTATATACCTACTTACAAATAAAGAGAAGTGCCCCTATGCGTACTTACAAGCGTCAAGGGCAAGAAAATAGTGCCTGTAAGTGTTGCAAGGCACAGAGGCCACCAACACCTGCCGGCACAACAGGCATTGGAAAGAACACCTGTGAAGGCTACTGGGGTGTGTGTGCGTGAGATTAAATCATGTTAGTTTTTAGTTAAGTTGATGGACTGGGACTGGCATCTCTGTGGGCTTTTTTTTTTGTTTAATTGGATTTTTGTTGTCCTTAGCCAGTGTTCCTCCAACATAAAAGAAAAAAAAGTAGTAGTAGTAGTAGTAGTAGTAGTAGTAGTAG
The DNA here is from genome assembly GCF_035594125.1 of Scylla paramamosain. Classification (NCBI taxonomy): domain Eukaryota; kingdom Metazoa; phylum Arthropoda; class Malacostraca; order Decapoda; family Portunidae; genus Scylla; species Scylla paramamosain. Next base: position 2,536,773 of record NC_087199.1, read on the forward strand.
TAGTAGTTTGGCTATCTTTTCATGACGGGAATTACTATCAACGGTCTGTATTTTGAAATCCTCTGCCCTCCCACCACTGCCGCTCTTCAAGGCCACAGCGATGATTGGCCAGGTTCACAAGAGTGTTTCCCCTGTTGATAATGTAGGAATGTTGTTAATCTGTCACTACAACCATAAAAACATCCTTGAAAACCTGTATCATTTCAACTAGAGCCTTTTAAGAGTGTTTCTCCTGTTAATAATGTAGAAATATTATTAATCTGTCAATACAACCATAAAAACACCCTTAAAAATCTGTCACTTCAACTAGAGCCTTTTTAAAAGAGTATTTTTCCTGTTCATAATGTAGAAATGTTAATCTGTCACTAGAACCATAAAAAACATCCTTAAAAACCTGTGTCACTTCAAATACAGCCTTTTAAAAGTGTTTCTCCTGTTAATAATGTAGAAATATTGTTAATCTGTCACTAGAACCATAAAAACATCCTTGAAAACCTGTGTCACTTCAAATACAGCCTTTTAAAAGTGTGTTTCTCCTATTAGTAATGCAGAAATATTGTTAATCTGTCACTACAAACATAAAACATCCTTGAAAACCTGTCATTTCAACTAGAGCCTTTTAAGTGTGTTTCTCCTGTTAATAATGTAGAAATATTATTAATCTGTCACTAGAACCATAAAAACACCCTTAAAAATCTGTCACTTCAACTAGAGCCCTTTTAAAAGAGTATGTTTCCTGTTAATAATGTAGAAATGTTAATCTGTCACTAGAACCATAAAAACATCCTTAAAAACCTGTGTCACTTCAAATACAGCCTTTTAAAAGTGTGTTTCTCCTATTAGTAATGCAGAAATATTGTTAATCTGTCACTACAACCATAAAACATCCTTGAAAACCTGTCATTTCAACTAGAGCCTTTTAAGTGTGTTTCTCCTGTTAATAATGTAGAAATATTAATCTCTCACTAGAACCATAAAAACACCCTTAAAAACCTGTCACTTCAACTAGAGACTTTCAAAAGAGTATTTCTCCTGTTGATAATGTAGAAATGTTGTTAATCTGTCACTAGAACCATAAAAACATCCTTGAAAACCTGTGTCACTTCAAATACAGCCTTTTAAAAGCGTTTCTCCTATTAGTAATGCAGAAATGTTGTTAATCTGTCACTAGAACCATAAAACATCCTTGAAAACCTGTGTCATTTCAATTAGAGCCTTTTAAAAGAGTGTTTCTCCTGTTAATAATGTAGAAATATTGTTAATCTGTCACTACAACCATAAAAACACCCTTAAAAACCTGTCACTTCAACTAAAGCCTTTTAAAAGTGTTTCTCCTGTTAATAATGTAGAAATGTTAATCTGTCACTACAACCATAAAAACACCCTTAAAAACCTGTGTCACTTCAACTAGAGCCTTTTAAAAGTGTTACTCATGTTAATAATGTAGAAATATTATTAATCTGTCAATACAACCATAAAAACACCCTTAAAAACCTGTCACTTCAAGTAGAGCCTTTTAAAAGAATGTTTCTCCTGTTAATAATGTAGAAATGTTAACCTGTCACTACAACCATAAAAACATCCTTGAAAACCTGTGTCACTTCAACTAGAGCCTTTAAAAAGAGTTTCTCATGTTAATAATGTAGAAATATTATTAATCTGTCACTACAACCATAAAAACACCCTTAAAAACCTATGTCACTTCAACTAGAGCCTTTTAAAAGAGTGTTTATCATGTTAACAATGTAGAAATATTATAAATCTGTCACTACAACTATAAAAACACCCTTAAAAAGAGTGTTTCTCCTGTTAATAATGTAGAAATATTATCAATTTGTCACTACAACCATAAAAACACCCTTAAAAACCTGTGTCACTTCAACTAGAGCCTTTGGGAAGCAGTGTGGGGTGCAGCACAGTGTTGCAAAATACAGCCCTGCATGTCTAATCTATTAATTTAAGTGACAGTGAGAAACAGGAGAAATATACAGTTTAAGTGATGTTTTAAGTGTTCTAAGTAGTCAGTAGATAAAAAGGACACTACAGGTATACAGAAAACATAAGAATGTAGTTACTTATAAAAGGAATGAACAAGAATGACGAAAATTTCAAAGTAAGTAAAATTTAAGTAACTGAAGTTGGAAAGGTTTAAGTGTTTTTAAGTAACATTTAAGTAAGACAATACAGAAGGTTGTTACTCATCAAGAACACACACACACACACACACACACACACACACACACACACACACACACACACACACACACACACACACATTCTTAGCATTCTCTCTCTCTCTCTCTCTCTCTCTCTCTCTCTCTCTCTCTCTCTCTCTCTCTCTCTCTCTCTCTCTCTCTCTTACTTATAAATGGACATGAAGGAAAAAAGTGCCAAAATAATTAGAATTTAAATGACAGTGAAAAGTAAGAAAAAAAATAAGTTAAGTATTTCTAAGTAATTTTGAAGTATTTCTAAGTAACATTTAAGTAAGACACACTACAGAAGGTAATCAATTATGAGAAATGAAGGAATAAGTGCCAAAATAAGTAATGTTAAATGAGACAGTGAAAATAAAAAAAAAATAAATAAAAATAAAAAAAAATAATAAAATAAATAAATAAATAAATAAATAAATAAATGAAAAAATGTTTGTTATAAGTTTCTTTGTAACATTGAAGACAAAAACCAAACATAGCACTGATGAATGTTGTTACTTATAATATCAATGAAAATAACAAAAAAGTACCAAAAATAAGTATAATTTAAGTACCAATAAGAAAAATTTTGTGTTAAGTGATTCTAAGTAACATTTAAGTAAAATAAGTATTGAAAGGTCCACAGAAAGCACATAAAAGGTTGTTACTTATAAAATCAAGGGAATAAAGTAAAAAGTGTTAAAAAAAAGTAGAATTTAAGTGACAAATAATGACAAGCAGGAAAAATGTTTAAGTTGTTTTAAGTATTTCTAAGTAACATTACATAAGAGACACTACGAAGGTAATTACTTATGAGAAATTAGTAAAAGTATCAAAAGTAAAATTTAAGTGACAGTGAATGAGATAGAAAAAAAAATATATGTTTAAGTGAAGTTTTAAGTGTTTCTAAGTAATATTTAAGACAGACACTACAGAACAATTACTTATATGAAAACAAAGGCACCAAAATAACAAGTTAAGTAAGGCAGTGAGAAACACAGAAAAAATTGTGATAAGTATTTCTAAGTAACATTTAAGTAAGACACTACAGGATCCACAGACCACAAAATATAGTTACTTGTAAAATCAATGACAAAATGAGGAAAAAAGTGTCAATAGCAAAATTTAAGTGATAAAGTAAGTTGGAAAAATATTTAAGTGAACATTTGGAAAAATATTTAAGTGAACATTTAAGTATTTCTAAGTAACACTGAAGTAAGGTAGACACTGTGAAAGGTTGTTACTTATGAAAAATTAAGTAAAACTACCAAAATAAATAGAATTTAAGTGACAGAGAAATAAGAAAAACATTTGTATTAAGTGCCTTTAAGTAACATTTAAGTAAGGTAGACACTGAAAAAAATAAATAGAATTTAAGTGACAGTTAAAAATAAGAACATTTGTATTAAGTGCCTTTAAGTAACATTTAAGTAAGAGACACTACAGAAGATTGTTACTTTGAGAAATTAAGAAAAAGCATCAAATTAAGTAGAATCTAAGTGACAATTAGAGAAAAATAAGAAAAATGTTAGTGTTAAGTGTTTGTAAGTAACATTTAAGTAAGACACACTACTTAATTAACTACATGACTGGGAAAAAATATCAAAATAAGTAGAATTTAAGTAAATTAGTGAAGAACTGAATAAAAAAAAATGTTTAGGTGAAATTTTAAGTGTTTGTTTCTAAGTAGGTAAGACACACACTACAGTAGATAATAAATAAATAAATAAATAAATAATAAAAAAACATCAAAAGTAGAATTTAAGTTGAAGACCTGAAAAAATATGAAGTGAAGTTTTAAGTGTTTCTAAGTTACATTTAAGTAAGACGCATGTGAAGACTACCATACTTATCAAATGAGGGAAAAAATGTCAAAACTGAAATTTAAGTAACAAAAAAAAAAAATAAATAAATAAATAAATAAAATAAAATAAAATAAAATAAAATAAAATTGTTTCAGTAAAGTTTTAAGTGTTCTAAGTAGCATTCAAGTAATACACACACTACACAAGCTTGTTACTTATGAGAAGTGAGGGAAAAAAGTGTTAAAAGTAGAATTTAAGTGACAGTGAGAAACAGGAGAAATGTTTAAGTGTTTGTAAGTAACACTGAAGTAAACACACACTACAGGACCTACAGAAAGTATGTAAGTAGGTATTAACTTATAAAATTGATGAAAAATTAGAAAAATGACAAATAAGTAGAATTTTAGTGAATGGGAAAAGGAATAAAAATTTTGTATAAGTGGTTTTAAGTGTTCAAAAGTAACATTTAAGTAAGCCAGGCACTACAGAAGGTAATTACTTATGATAAACTATGATAAAAGCACCAAATAAGTAGAATTTAAGTGACTGACAAGTAAGAGAGATGATTTGTGTTAAGTGTTTTTAAGTAACATTTAAGTAAGGCTGCAGAAGGTTACTGATGAGAAATTAGGAAAAGTGTCAAAATAAGTAGAATTTAAGTGACATATAGGAGAAAATGTCTGTGTTAAGTATTTGTAAGTAACATTTAAGTAAGACACACAACAGGATCAGAGAAAACATTGAAAGTTGTAAAATTATTGAGAAATGAGGAAAAGTTAAAATAAGTAGAATTTAAGTGACAAATAGGAAAAAAAGATGCTTATTAATATGGTTTTAAGGATTTGTAAGTAACATTTAAGTAAGACACTACAGGATCAGAGAAAACATTGAAAGTTGTAAAATTATTGAGAAATGAGGAAAAGTTAAAATAAGTAGAATTTAAGTGACTGAAATGGAAAAAAAAAGATGCTTATTAATATGTTTTAAGTATCTGTAAGTAACATTAAGTAAGACACACACTATAGGATCTAGGGAAAGCAATGAATGTTGTAAAATTATTGAGAAATGAGGAAAAGTGTTGAAATAAGTAGAATTTAAGTGACAGTGAGAAACTGAAAAAAAATGCTTATTTAGTGTGGTTTTAAGAATTTGTAAGTAATATTTAAGTAAGACACACACTACAAAAAGGTAATCACTTATGAGAAAAGAGGAAAAGTTTCAAAATAAGTCAATTTTAATCTTATACACAACAGACAGTGAAAACACGAATAAAATGTGTGTTAAGTGTTTGTAAGTAACATTTAAATAACACACTACGAAATCTACAAATAGCACAGATGAAGGTATTTACTTAAAAAATGAAATATAAATGAGGGGGAAAAAAAAAGTGTCAAAATAAGTAGGATTTAAGTGACAGTTGGTGAGAAATAAGAAAGTTTTTGTGTTAAGTATTTCTAAGTAACAATTAAGTGAGACACTGCAGGAAAAGAAAAAAAAATAATAATAATGATAAAATAAATAAATAAATAAATAAATAAAGTTTGTAAGAAATAGAATGTTTAAGTGAAATATGAAGCATTTCTAAGTAGCATGTAAGTAAGACAACACAGGTAAAGGTTACTACTTATAAAATCAACGAACAAAAAGGATGTGTCAAAATGAGAGTTGAATTTAAGTGACAGTGAGACACAGGAAAAATGTTTTAAGTATTTCTAAGTAACAATCAGGAAAAATGTTTTAAGTATTTCTAAGTAACAGTTAAGTAAGACACACACTACAGAGGCTACAAAGAGCACAGAAGGTTGTTATTTATGAAACTAGTGAAAAATTAGGAAAAAAAAGTGTTAAAATAAGTAAAATTTAAGTGACAGACAATAAGGTGGAAAAATGTTCAGTGATGTTTTAAGTGTTTATAAGTAAATTTTAAGTAAGACACTACAGAAAGATGCTACTCACAATAAACTAAGAAAAATAGTAGAATTTAAGTAATAGTGAAAAGTAAGAAAAGTATTAAATATTTCTAAGTAACATTTAAAGTAAGAAAAGCATTGTGTTAAGTATTTCTAAGTAACATAAGTAACATTTCAGACACTACATAATCCACACAAGAAGGATGTTACTTGTAAAATTAGTAAAAATTATGAAAAAAGTGCCAAAATAAGTAGAATTTTAATGACTGAGGAATAGAGAAATGCTGTTTAAGTGTTTATAAGTAATGTTTTAAGTGAGACATGATACAGAAGGTAGTTACTTGTGAGAAATGAGGGAAAAAAGTGTTAAAAAGTAGAAGTGACTGAGAAATGAGAAAAGTTTGTGTTAAGTGTTTGTAAGTAACATTTAAGTAACACACTGCAGGGCACACAAGTATGCAAGAAGGTTGTTACTTATGAAATCAATGAAAAATGTGAAAAAAAGTAAAATAAGTAAAATTTAAGTACTAGCGAAGAATGGAAAAAAGTGTTGGTGATGATATAAGTGTTTTATAAGTAATATTTAAGTAAGACAAACAGTAATTACCTATGATAAACTAGGAGGGCATCAAAATAAGTAGAATTTAAGTGACTGAGAAATAAGAAAAAAAATTTAAGTGTTTCTAAGTAACATTTAAGTAAGAGACACTACAAAAGGTTGTCACTTATGAGAAATTATGAAAAGTACCAAAATAAGCAGAATTTAAGTGACAGCTAGAGAGAAATGAGAAAAAATACTTATGTGAAGTGATTGTAAGTAACATTTAAGTAAAACACACACTACAGGATCTAAAGAAAGCACAGAATATTGTTACTTATAAATTCAATGAGATGATGAAATAAGTGCTAAAATAAGTAGAATTTAAGTGACAAATGCAAAATTCTTGTTTATGTTAAGTTTTAAGTATTTCTAAGTAACCTTTAAGTAAAACACACTACAGAATCAATGACAAAAGAGGAAATAAGTGTCTGAATTTAAGTAGACAGCAGAATTTAAGTGACAGACAGTAAGAAGCAGGAAAACATTGTGTAAGTGGTGTTAAGTGTTTATGAGTAACATTTAAGTAAAACTGACACTGCAAAAGGTAGCTACTTATAAAATTAATAAGAAATAAGAAAAAAATTGTGAAAAGTAAAATTTAAGTGAGAAATAAGAAAAGTTAGTTCAGTTTTTCTAAGTAGCATTTAAGTAAGACACTACAGCATTCACAGACCACATTAGAAGGTTGTTACTTATAAAATCAATAAGAGAGAAAAAAAGTCAAGTAAGTAGAATTTAAGTGTAAGAAGCAGGGAAAAAAATGTTTCTGAGGTCTTTAAGTATTTCTAAGTAACACAGAAGTAAGACACACACTAGAAAAATAATTACTTACAAGAAGTTATGCAAAAAAGTGTCAGAATATGAAGAACCTTAATAATCACAGTGAAAAATGTTTGTGTTAAGTATTTCTAAGTAACATTTAAGTAAAAACACACACTACAGGGTATACAGAAGTACTGAAGAAGGTAATAACTTAAAAAATGAATGAAAAATAAGAGAAAAGTATCAAACAATTTAAGTAAGAGGAAAAAAATAGAAAAATGTTGTTAAAGTGAAGTTTTTAGTGTTTATAAGTAATATTTAAGTAATGCAGACACTACAGAAGATAGTCACTTATAATATGAATGAATGAGAAGGAAAACGATGTCAAAATAAGTAGAATTTAAATGATAAACGATGAGAAATAGGAGAAATGTTGTTGAAGTGGTTTTAAGTGTTTATAAGTAATATTTAAGTAAGACACTACACAAGATAGTTTTAATATAAGTGAACAAGAAGGAAAAAGGTCAAAATAAGTAGAATTTAAAAGATAAACAATGAGAAATAGGAAAAATGTTGTTGAAGTGGTTTTAAGTGTTTATAAGTAATATTTAAGTAAGACACTACACAAGGTAATTACTTATAAGTTAGGAAATTAGGAAAAAAAAGTATCAAAATAACTGGAATTTAAGTGACAGAAAAAGAAAAATATTTAAGTGAACTTTTAAGTGTTCCTAAGTGACATTTAAGTATGGTACAAACTGCACAAGCTACACACACCACAAAAGAAGGTAGTTACTTATAAAATTAGTGAAAACTTAGGAAATGTGTCACAATAAGTAAAATTTAAGTGACAGACAGTGAGCAGGAAAAATTTTGTGTTAAGTGAAGTGTTTTCTAAGTATCATGTAAGTAAGACACACTACAAAAGGTAATTACTTGTGAGAAATTAAGGGAAGTGTCAAAATACATAGATTTAAAGTGAGTTAGAGAGAAATAAGAAAAATGTTAGTGTTAAGTATTTCTAAGTAACATTTAAGTAAGGCACACTACAGGATCTAAGGAGAGCACAGAAGATTGTTACTTATAAAATCAATAAAAGTAAGAGAAAAGTGTCAAAATGTGAAGAATTTTAATTAACAGTGAGAAATAGAAAAAATATTAGTGTTAAGTGTTTATAAGTAACATTTAAGTAAGACACACAATACAAAAGGTTGTTACTTATGAGAAATCAAGAAAAAGTTCCAATATATGTAGAATTTAAGTGAAAGACAGTGAGAAGTAAGAAAAATATTAGTGTTAAGTGTTTATAAGTAACATTTAAGTAAGACACACACTACAAAAGGTTGTTACTTATGAGAAATCAAGAAAAAGTTCCAATATATGTAGAATTTAAGTGAAAGACAGTGATAAGTAAGAAAAATATTAGTGTTAAGTGTTTATAAGTAACATTTAAGTAAGACACACTACAGAATCCACACAAAGCACAGAAGAATATAGTTACTTACAAAATTAATGAGAAATGATCGAAAAGTTTGACATTAAGTAAAATTTAAATGAGAGAAGTTGAAAAATATTGCTTAAGTGGTTTTAAGTAACATTTAAGTAAGAACCACACTACACAAGGTTGTTACTTATGATAAATTAAGAAAAAAGTACCAATACACATAGAATTTAAGTGACAGACAGCAACAAGTAAGAAAATATTAGTGTTAAGTATTTCTAAGTAACATTTACGTAAGACACACTACAGGATCCACACCAAGCACAGAAGAATGCCGTTACTTATAAAATTGGAGAGAAATGAGAAAAAAGTAAATAAGTAGAATTGAAGTGAATGAGAAGCAGGAAAAAAAGTGAATTAAGTGAATTATGGTCAGAAACACTTAAGACTCAACACAACACTTAAAAATAGTTACTTATAAAATCAATGAAAAATGAGAAGAAAGATATGAAAAAAATAAATAAATAAATAAATATCTTTTTCTCTGTTCATTTCTTGTCCTTGTCTTTCCTCCTCCTCCTCCTCCTCCTCCTCCTCCTCCTCCTCCTCCTCCTCCTCCTCCTCCTCCTCCTCCTCTGGGCAGATAATTTAAGTAACAGTGAGAAGTAGGAGAAATATTTGTTATAGAAAAATTAACTTAACATCTAATTTGACAACTAACTTAACTACATCTAATCTAACAACAAACCTAACGACATCTAACAACTAAACTAACAACATCTAATTTAATAAAGTACACCAACCACTCCATCACCCTAAACCCTTAAAAACCCTAAATTAACCCCAACAGACCCAACAAAACCCAAAACACACACTATGACCCTAAACTAACCCTAAATTAACCCCAATAGACCCAACAAAACCCTAAACACACACAGTGACCCTAAACTAACCCTAAATTAACCCCAATAGACCCAAGGAAACCCTAAACACACACAGTGACCCTAAACTAACCCTAAATTAACCCCAACAGACCCAACAAAACCCTAAACACACTTTAACTTTATGACCCTAACCTAAACTCCTTAAAAACCCTAAAAACACACCTAAATCCCTTAAAAATTGCAAAAAACCCTCCAAGACCCTAAATTAACCTAAAGAAACCCCTTAAAACATCACTCACTGCAACTTAACCCCTAAAAAAATAAAGTAACCCAAATAAACCCTTAAAATACCCTAAAAACACAATTCAAGACCCTAACCTCACCCTAAACCAACCTGAGAAACTTTAGAAAAAACCCAAACTTTACTGATCTGACCCTTAAAAGCCCTAAATTTAAGTAACCTGACCCTTAAAGACCCCAAAGTTAACCTAACCCTAATAAACTGAAGGTAAGCCCCAAATCTAACTACCCTAACCCTTAAAAGACCCCCAAACTAACCCCAAATCTACCCTAGACCCTAAAAATTCCTTAAAAAACACTGCAGGACCTTAACTAACCCTAAATTAAGGCAAAAAAACACAAAAAACAGGCTAATTTGACAGATTTAACACAGTAACACCTCCGAACACAAACACACCAAATTAACAGGGTGTGTCATAAGTTTGGGCACCTGCGATTAGTAACTGATTTGATTATAGGTTGTCCTTACTGTTTAAAAGGGGGGGAGGGGGGGAATCTGGTTACTGTTGTGTCTGGTTCTTGTAGTCTATGGAATGATGTTTGTGTGTTTGTGTGTGTGTATGTATGTATGTTTGTATGTTTGTATGTTTGTCTGTGTCAATTTGTGTGTGTGTTTGTCTGTTTGTTTTTGTCTGTCTGTCTGTTTGTCTGGCAGAATGTATATATGTCTATCTGCATGTCTGTCTGTCTGTCTGTCAATCTGTCTGTCTGTATGTCTGTCTGTCTGTCAGTCTGTATGTCTCAGTGTCTGTCAATCTGTATATCTGTCAGCCTGCATGTCTATCAGTCTGTGTGTGTGTCTGTCAATATGTCTGTTTGTCTGTATGTCTGTATGTTCTAAGGGTTCAGACTTATGGGACACCCTGTAACCTAACAAACCTAAAATAGATAAATAAATAAATAAATAATAAACAAATAGCTAAAAAAAAAACGAAAAAATCTGAAAAACTCACCAAACCAACACTTCTTTTTGTCACATTAAATTCAACTACTTATACACACTTCTAACTAAACCCACGCCAGATTTAAGTGCTTCTAAGTGACCCACGCACACCACACTTACACTAACGCAGCCACGCACACCACACACCAAAATTAGCGTACCAAACCACACTTAAGCCACTCACCAACCCAATAAAACCAGGAAATTTGAAGAAAAAAGTAGAAATTTAGTTCTTTTTACCCTCACGCCCGATTTAAGTACTTCTAAGTAACTCACGCACACAATACTTACACCACAGCACCCACACACACCACAGACTAAAATTAACATACTAAACTCCACGAAACCGAAGAGAAAACACGAAGAATCCGGAAAAAAACGGAACCTAACGAGTCATCTGCAAACGAGCAATTCAAATCGCCACCACATCACCACCACGTACACCACACACACCATAACCTGACCTGACCCCCACAAGACCCCAAGAAGCCCCCCAGCCCCCCGCAAGCCCCCTACATACCCGTATCATAGTGTGGGTCCATTACTGGGGGCTGGCGGGCCACACTCACGCCTAGCCCCTGATCGCACGTGCCGGGGAAATTCCTCCTTCTCGTAGCGGCGCCCTCAGCTATCACGCCCCCTGCCTCGCTCTCTCTGCGCTCCTCGGCACTACGTTGCAAGGAAGCGGCGGGAGGAGGTGCAGCGCGTCCGTCCTCCTTCGTGGCCGCCATAACACTGAGTCCCGGATGTGCTGGTGCTGGTCAAGCCGCCGACAGATGGCAGCCGTGTGTGTGGTAGTGATGGTGGTGGTGGTCTTAGGGGTCTTGTCTTGCCGCCTAGACATCTCGGCTCCTTTTTTTGAATTGTTGTTGGTTTAATTATGGTTTTAGTAGTTTTTTTTTTCGGTTTTATTTGTGTTTTGTTTTTGTTGTAGTTGCTTTTTCTTGTTTCGTTTTGTCTTGCCGCCTGGTCCTTCGGCTGTGGTTATTCTCACTCCTTTTCTATATTTCATTGTTCAGTTTTGTTTTTAATTTCTTGCTTCTCTTATTAAATTGTATATTATTTGTGTTTTTTTCTATTTTCTTGTTCCGTCATCTCATATCCCGGCTTTAGTTAAATTTTTACGTCATTCTTCCTAGTTATGTGTGCACTTAATTACTTTTTTTATTATTCATTTACTTTTTTTGTTATATTTACTTTATTTTGTTATTATTTGTGTTTTGATATATTTTTCGGGTCTAATATTTGCCTCGCTCCACCAGCACATATCTCGGTTCCATTTTAAATTATTAACGCGGTTTTTAGAGTCTTTTTCTGTATTACATTGTTTAATTCTATATTCTATTTCGCTTTTTTATAACCTTTTAAAATTTTACTTGAGAGTTTATTTGCATTTTCTATTTTTTCGGTTCAAAATTCTCTTCCGTTCGCGCCATGTCATCTTTCCCGCCACTCAATTCAAATTTTAACCATCCCAGGTATTTTTGTTACGTCATCTATGTCCCGTCTTTTCTTTACTAATTTAATTCACACATTATTTTTCTCATATCAAAACTTAATCATATGGTCACTTTTATTCCTTATTAATTTATTGCTATTTTGTATTTTTAAAGTTGAAATTTATCTAGCTACGTTTTCGGATTTCTCAAATTTAGAATGAAATTAATGATACAAAAATATTAATTTAATGTAGTAGTAGTAGTAGTAGTAGTAGTAGTAGTAGTGGTAGTAGTAGTAGTAGTAAATGTACTATCAACGCAGTAGCAGTAGTCAGACATAATGGTAATAATAATAATAATAATAATAATAATAATAATAATAATAATAATAATAATAATGATAATAATAATAATAATAATGATAACAATAATAATAATAATAATAATAATAATAATAGTAATAATTATTATAATAATAATAATAATATCAGACCACCACTACCACTACCACCATCACCACTACCACCACCACCATCATCACCACCACCACCACCACCACCACAACAACAACAACAACAACAACACCGCGTTCCCTTTCACCCCCTGACATGCACACAGTCACGTAAGCTACGAGTTCTCTCCCTCTCCCTCTCTCTCCCTCTCCCTCTCTCTTTCCTCTCCCTCTCTCTCCCTCTCCCTCTCTCTCTTTCCTCTCCCTCTCTCCCTCACCTCAATCTCGCGCACACTCACTTAGTCATTCATTCATTTACTCTCTCTCTCTCTCTCTCTCTCTCTCTCTCTCTCTCTCTCTCTCTCTCTCTCTCTCTCTCTCTCTCTCTCTCTTCATTCATGTTTTTCTTTTCTATGTTTTTCTCTAATTTTGTTTATTGCTTGTTGTTGTTGTTTTTGTTGTTGTTGTTGTTGTTGTTGTTGTTTGTTATTTTTTTGATTTTTTATTTATTTTTTTCTGTTTTGTTTCATTTATTTTCATTATTGTTAGTTCTCATTATTTTTTTTGTTAGTGTGTGTGTGTGTGTGTGTCCCTTCATTTGTTGCTTTAAAATATTGTAGCTCTCTCTCTCTCTCTCTCTCTCTCTCTCTCTCTCTCTCTCTCTCTCTCTCTCTCTCTCTCTCTCATATTTTTTATATATTTTTTTTATGAGAGAGAGAGAGAGAGAGAGAGAGAGAGAGAGAGAGAGAGAGAGAGAGAGAGAGAGAGAGAGAGAGAGAGAGAGAGAGAGAATTTCAGAAACTGCATACTCTCTCTCTCTCTCTCTCTCTCTCTCTCTCTCTCTTTCTCTCTCTCACGTTTTATTTATTTATTTATTTATTTATTTATTTGTTTATCTATTTGCTTATTTATTTATTTATTATTTATTTATTTATTTATTTATTTACAGAGAGAGAGAGAGAGAGAGAGAGAGAGAGAGAGAGAGAGAGAGAGAGAGAGAGAGAGAGAGAGAGAGAGAGAGAGAGAGAGAGAGAGAGAGAGAGAGAGAGCCTGTTATCTCGCTGTCAATAGAACTTCATGCTTTTGATTATTGAACCATGAGCTTAAAATTCAGTTAATTTCTTGTGCAATAGATGGCGGTTCATGTCACTCATTGCTTCTAATTTGACCTTGGCTTCGACTTCTAAATGTAAACGCGTCATTAGGATAGTTTATGAGATATATTTCTGAAGATGACAGTGATATCTTATTAAATGGTCACTAATGATGGTTTTGTATATTCTATTAAGCTATTTTGTGCATTAGAATGATCTTTATAAGACTGTGTTATGAAAAGTCAAACTGACATAGAAGCCAAAGTCAAAGTTAATGGATCACAACAATATATACAGATAATTGGTTTGTAAAAAATAAAGATCTAATAAATTCTTACCAAATATAAATAAACAAAAATATTTTTAAAGCTATTATTTGACTTTAAGATATATCATTAATGTTTATGAGGGAAACTCGATCTGACATTTTAGGCTACATCCGAACGTACCAACAGTGACTATTTAGAAATATAACTAGCAAGACATGAACGTTATTTTATAAAGTAATCACCCAATAACAATCCCAAATAAAAAAAAAACTACCATATAAGCACCACTAACATCTAAACGACATTGCAAGAAAAAAAAAAACTGAAATAGTAACCAAAGTCAGTAAGAAAGGATCGGGACGCGGTCAGTCACCACAACATCGACCCCGTGATGTCAGGGTAACCCCACCCCGGCCACTCATTTCACGGATTTTTTTTCACCTGAACATCCCTGCCAACCTCCCTTGCACCTCGAGAGAAGGCGCAGCAGGGGAGGAGAAACTCAGGTACCGAAGGAGAGCAAGGAGACACGGAAAATATAGGAGAAAATAGATAAAATAAGATATAGGGATGATTGTCTGTTGTTTACCAATCAGCTGATATTTTCGGGGCTAAATTTCATGTTTGTTTTTTTTTTGGAATATTTCTCTGTGTTTTGACTGCGGTGTGGTCTAGAGTGCGTCAGGGAGCTGTTAAGGGTTTATTTAAGGGATACGTGCAGTGTGTGTTAGATAATATTGTGTTAAGATGTGGATAGCAGTAAATTTCATGAAGGTGTTGTTTTAGTGAATATTTCTTGGTGTTACGACTGCAGTGTGGTTTAGGGTGTGTTTTGGGGTCATGTGAGTTTAGGGTGTTGTTTAGGGTGTCTTAGGGTCATGTGAGAAACGTGTTTGGTGGTTTACACTTAAAAGTTAGTATCCGTGCAGGGGAGCGCTCTAAACAAAATAAAGTCATTGATGAAATTAATATTGTATCTTGCAGAACTGTGTGGCGGAGTGAAGCCAGATAGACAAGAGACACAGGTAGTACTAATTCTCTCTCTCTCTCTCTCTCTCTCTCTCTCTCTCTCTCTCTCTCTCTCTCTCTCTCTCTCTCTCTCTCTCTCCCTCTCTCTCCCCAGTACAGGAGTGACAGCCGCCAGCACCGCCACCATGAAGTGTCACCAGATCCTCACCGGCGCGTGCAATGCCGGCGACCGCTGCTTTGCTGTGGGCAGTGTGGAGGGGGTGCCTTTCACGGTGAGTGTGTTGTTCACCTACGGTCGTTTGCCGGTCACCCACCCAGTTCTTCCCCTGCAGAAAGAGGTCATAGGTCGTACTGACTGCTCTTTAGACCACTGACACACAGACCGGGACAGCGAGGCCACAAACCCTCATGTTACTTTTCACACCTTGCTGCTGGCTGAACTGGGGCTACACATTGAGAGGCCCCCCCATTTGCCTTGCCGTGCCCAGGATTCGAACCGGGGTCTTCTTGGTTGTGAGCCGAGCGTGCTAACCACTACTCTGTGTGTGTGTGTGTGTGTGTGTGTGTGTGTGTGTGTGTGTAATGATGATAATAGTACATAGTGTATCTGGCTGTCATGGTACAAAGGTTTAGTAGTAGTAGTAGTAGTAGTAGTAGTCTTAGTC
>NC_087199.1:2557500-2582500 GCF_035594125.1 Scylla paramamosain
TTGGTGTGTGTTTGGTGTGTGTGTGTGTGTGTGTGTGTGTGTGTGTGTGTGTGTGTGTGTGTGTGAGTGAGGAGGAGGAGGAGGAGGAGGAGGAGGAAGGGAGTTTTGAAAGAGGAAGAGGAGAAGTGTTTTAGGAGGAGGAGGAGGAGGAGAAAGGAAGAAAAAGAAGAAGAATTTTGAAGGAGGAGGATGAGGAGGGGGAAGAAGAAGAGTAGAAAGGGAGAGGAAGAAGAAGAATTTTAAAGGAGTTGAGAGGAAGAATAAGAAGAAGAAGGAGGAGGAGGAGTAGGAAGAAGAGAAAGAATTTTGCAGGAGGAGGAGGATGAGGAGTTGAAGAAAGAGAAGGAAGAGGAAGAAGAAGAAGAATTTTAAAGGAGGAGGAGGAGGAGGAGGAGGAGGAGGAGGAGGAGGAGGAGGAGGAGGAGGAGGAGGAGGAGGAGGAGGAGGAAGAAAAGTATGTTACAGAGAGAGAGAGAGAGAGAGAGAGAGAGAGAGAGAGAGAGAGAGAGAGAGAGAGAGAGAGACACACACAAACAAACCCAGATTAACCTTTCCAACTATTCCAACCTTTCCAAACCTGCTCTCCCTAACCACACCTCTGCTTGTAGGTGTGGTACAGGCATGGAGGAAGTGGAGGAGCAGGTGTGGAGTGAGGGGAAGGAAGAAGAGGAAAGAGGAGGAGGAGGAGGGGAAGATAGAGACACAGAGGATCAATTTTACTACTACTACTACTACTACTACTACTACTACTACTACTACTACTACTGCATATATATACAGTGGTGAATACATACATACATACATACAGATATACGTACATGCATGTTTGTTTTGTACATGCGCTGTTTGGTGTGTGTGTGCGTGTGCGTGTGTGCTTTTGCTTCTAGTGTTTGTGTGTTTGTTTGTGTGTTTTTTGGTGGTGGAGGTGTGCTTGTTTGTTTGTTTGTTTGTTTGTTTGTTGGTTTGTTTATATGGGAAATGTTTTTGTACTAATTCTCTCTCTCTCTCCTCTCTCCTCCTCCTCCTCCTCCTCTTCCATCACAAAAAACTCCATTCTTCCACCTCCTCCTCCACCTCTTCCTCCTCCTGCAGGCTTTCAGTTCCACCTAGCAGCCTCCATCAATGCAGAGACAGACATCCCCTTGGTGCCCAGCTTGAGTGGGGTGGGGGTGGGCAGTGGGGGGGGTGGAGGGGAGGTGGAGCAGGGATTCGTCATTCACTGGCTCAACAACAAGGAGATGCACTTCACAGCCGAGGCGGAGAATATATTGTTAGAGGTGAGTGTGACCTGACCTGACCTGACCTGACATGACCTGACCTGACCTGATGTAACTTAGCATAACCTAACCTGACCCAATCTGATTTAACCTGACCTAACCTAGCATAACGTAATATGACCTAACTTAACCCCAGTCTAACCTAACCTAACCTAATCTAACTTTACTTAACCTAACCTAACCTAACTTAACCTGACGTAATCTAACCTAACCTGACTACTGGAGGTAAGATTGTGTGTGTGTGTGTGTGTGTGTGTGTGTGTGTGTGTGTGTGACCTAACGTAACCCAGTCTAACCTAACCTAACCTGACCTAACTTGACATAACCTAACCTAAACTAGCTATATTTCTGTTGCAGGTAAGGGGTGTGTGCATGTGTGTGTGTGACCTGACCTAACCTAATGACCTAAAATAGTTTTTTTTTTTTTTTATGTGTGTGTGTGTGTGTGTGTAACGTAACCTAACCTAACCTAACCTAACCTAACCCCAAACCTGACCTAACCAAATGTCACCCAACCTCCCCTCTCTTCCCTTCTAAACCTAATCAATCGTCACCCCTCCCCTCACCCCTCCCCTCCCCCACAGCTTTGCCGACGAGCCCTGGAGAAGGACCCGCTGAGTGGCCTGGACCCCGACAGACAATCGGAGGCCAGCGAGATCCGGCCGGGTTACAAGACACCCGCCCACTTAATATCCAACCGTGCACGCTCACTAGACGAGGAGGAGACCCAAGGCACGCCCGCTCCTCCACCTGTTCCGCCCCGCCCCGCCGCCTCGCACACTCCGCTATCCGCCGCGACATCCTCCACGTCAATAGCCACAGATGCCACTTCAGGGATTGGCGGGGCGGCATCCACTGGGGCGCTGGGGTGATGCGCTGGACAGGCGGATTGAAGCATTACTCCGCGCGTGGCACTCCCACCTCCGACGTGCTGTTCTCCATCCACCCGGTTGACGGATCGCTGCTTGTGTGGATCGTGGACTTCCTGGATGACTACCCCGGGTCGTTCCGCCAAGCACAAGTGTCGTTCTCCGCCCGTATTCCCTCCGCACTGCCCCTGGGTGATGCCATGACCATGTGTCCCCGCCTAGCTTTGTACTCAGGTGGCCCCCCAGCAGCACCCGCCCTCCTGAGGCAGCTGGCCCGCATGGAAGGGGTGCAGGAGGATGAAAGGTGCGCTGGGGTCTGTCTGGGGAGGTGTTTGGGGTGTGCTGGTTGGGTGTAGAATATGTTTTAAAGGGATTTTTGGTGTTTTTTGGGGTGTTTTCATTATTTTAAGTGTTATTGGTGGGTTTAGGGGTGTCTACTGGGTGTTTTGGGGATTGTATGGGGTTGTGATGTGATATAACGGTGTTTTGGGGTGTTTGGGAGTGTTTTTTTGGATGTTTTGGTGTTTTTTTGAGTGTTTTAAGTGTGTTTTGGGTGTTTTTGGGGTCTGTTTGGGTGTTTTTTTTTAGTGTTTTTTAAGTTTAGGTTTGTTTGGTATGTTTTATGTGTGTTTGGGGTGTTTTAGATATGTTTGGGGTGTGTTTAGAGTATTTTAGGTTAGTTTTAGGTGTGTTTTGGATGTTTGAGATGGTTTTGGGACGTATTAAATAGGTTTTGGAGTGTTTTTAGGTGTGTTTGGAGTGTTTTTAGATGTGTTTTAGATGTATTTGGGGTGTTTTCATGGGTTTTGGGTGTGTTTTGTTAATATAATCATTATTGTTATTAGTGATGTGCAGATTAATATACATGTTTTCTTCTTCTTCTTCTTTTTCTGCTTTTTTCTTCTCTTATTTTCCTTGTCTTTCTGTTTATTACAATTATTTTCCTCCTCCTCCTCCTCCTGCTCCCAATTCTTTCTTCTCTCTTCATTACTATTATTCCTTTCTCTAACCCTCCTCCTCCTCCTCCTCCTCCTCCTCCTCCTCCTCCTCCTCCTCCTCCTCCTCCTCCTCCTCCTCCTCCTCCTGCAGCAATCGAGGAAGATCAAAGCCAAGAGCAGGTGGTGGTGAGGACAAGGACTGGGGTGGAGGGGCAGGGAGCAGCACCCCCACTACCACCACCCTCACCCCCACCTCCACCCCCTCCATGCCCACCCCCTCCCCCATCATCTCCCTCATCACCAAACACAGCAACGGGTCCCTGAATCTGTGGCATCTTAGTGTGGCAGAGGGCTCCAGGTACACACAGGTAAGGGGCGGGTGTTGAGAGGGTGTTGGGGGGTGTAGGGGTTGGGAAAGGATGTTTGAAGGGGTGTTTGGGGGGAGTTGGGTGTGTTTGAGGGCATTTTGGTGTGTTTTGGGGGTGTTTAGGAGTGTTTGGGGGTGTTTAGGAGTGTTTTGGGGGTGTTTATGAGTGTTTTGGGGGTGTTTAGTATTGTTTTGGGGGTGTTTGGGTGTGTTTTGGGTGTTTAGGGTGTGGGGACTGTGTGTGTGTCTGTGTGTGTGTGATTTGAGAAGCTAGAAGAAGAATAGGAAGAAGAGGAGGAGGAGGAGGAGGAGGAAGAGGACAAAAAACTGTGTATGTGTGTGGGAGAGAGAGACGAGAGATTGTGTGTATATATGTATGTACGTGACCTCTCCCTCTCACTACCTCTCTGCCGCAGGTGCTCAACATTTCCCACTTCACCCGTGTGTGTGGCCACCGCTTCCAGCTCAACGACATCAAGTGTCACCCGGTCCTGCCACTACTGCTGTCCACTTCCCATCACAACAAAAGAGAGCAATCCCCGCCACCCTCCGCCGGCCCCCCACAGTCTGCCATGGATGACACACCCCTCATCTGCATTCAGGTATAGGTGGTGTGGGTGTCTGGTGTACGGTGGGGGGGTTAGGTTAGGTTAGGTGTTTTCTCTAACTCATCTTTGTTTACGTGAGAAGGCAATGGTTTGTGTTTTTTGTGTTATCTGGTGTGTGAAAGTGTTTGTGTTTGTGTGTGTGTTTTTTTAGGTGTTTGGATAAATTGTTGTGTTTTTTGTGTGTGTATTAAATGTGCCTGTCTGTTTCCGTCTGTCATCCCATCCATACACTTATCTAGTCATGCAAAGCTCATAGCATACGACGCAGGAACACAAGGGTCGGTGCAGGAAGCCACCAGGCCTACACGTGGCAGGCCCTGTACAAAACACACCTGTCTGTTTCCACCTGTCATCCCATCCATACACTTGTCTAGCCTTACAAAGCTCCCTATTGACTCACCACTGACTGCCTGACTACTGAGGCTATCCCAGTCACCCACCAGTCTGTCTGTGAACCAATTCTTTCCTGTTTCTTTCTTATGAAGCTTGAACCCTTTACTTCTTGTCCTGCCCTGATTACTGACCCTGAGAATTTATCTTTTTTTCTCTCTCTCAAATTCCACCTCCTCTTCTCTTCCCTAACTCCACTCTAAAACCCTAAAAAAAGTCTTTCTCACTCCACCTAAACAACAAAAAACACCTTGAACTCTGCCTCCACTGCCCTCTGACTCCACTTGCTCCACACAGGACTCCACATACCGGGACTGGTGCAGCGAGCTCATTCTGTGGAGGGTGGATGCAGTTGGGCCACTCAGCCGGTCGGGTGGAGTGACAGAGCTTGCCAGGGTGAACTCTCCACATGTATCTGCCTTCTCCAATGCTGCCTGGATCCCCACATTGCTGCCCAGGTGAGGGGAGAGAGAGAGAGAGAGAGAGAGAGAGAGAGAGAGAGAGAGAGAGAGAGAGAGAGAGAGAGAGAGAGGCCTGTGTTCTGAAATGCTCAGCTCTCTCACCATCACTGTTCTCCAAGGGTGCAGAGATGATTGGCTGGGTTCTCAAGAGTGTTTCTCCTCTTAATAGTGTGGAAATGTTGCTAATCTGTCACTAGAACCATAAAGACAACCTTAAAAACCCATACCACTTCAACTAGAGCCTTTTAAAATAGTGTTTCTCCTGTTCATAATGTAAAATTGTTATTAATCTGTCACCAGAACTATAAAAAAACACCCTTTAAAACCCATACCACTTCAACTAGAGCTTTTTAAAATAGTGTTTCTCCTGTTCATAATGTAAAATTGTTATTAATCTGTCACCAGAACTATAAAAAAACACCCTTTAAAACCCATACCACTTCAACTAGAGTCTTTTAAAATAGTGTTTCTCCTGTTCATAATGTAAAATTGTTATTAATATGTCACCAGAACTATAAAAAACACCCTTTAAAACCCATACCACTTCAACTAGAGCCTTTTAAAAGAGTGTTTCTCCTGTTAATAATATAGAAATGTTAATCTGTCACCAGAACTATAAAAAAACACCCTTTAAAACCCATACCACTTCAACTAGAGCCTTTTAAAAGAGTGTTTCTCCTGTTAATAATATAGAAATTATAATGTTAATCTGTCCCAGAACTATAAAAAAACAGCCTTTAAAATTCATATCACTTCAACTAGAGCCTTTTGAAAGAGTGTTTCCCTTGTTAGTAATGCAGAAATATTGTTAATCTGTCACTGCAACCTTTAAAACACCCTTAAAAAACCTGTGTCGCTTCAAGTAGAGCCTTTGGGAAGTAGTGGAGATGTAGTGTACTAGTGTTGCAGAACACAGCCCAGAGAGAGAGAGAGAGAGAGAGAGAGAGAGAGAGAGAGAGAGAGAGAGAGAGAGAAGATAGTAGATAAAAGAGGAAGATTATTATAGAGAGAGAGAGAGAGAGAGAGAGAGAGAGAGAGAGAGAGAGAGAGAACTGCAAACAAAACACAAATATTAAGCACATCCTTCTCAAACACCAAACAAAACAAAATGAAAGCCTAACCTAACATTACTGCCCTTGTCCCCCTCCCTCCCACAGCACCACCCTTGGCAGTGTATCCAACTCCCCCCTCGGCCTGCTTCGTGGCCTCGGACGGGGAGTGCCTGCGGGTTGTACCAGGCAGTAATAGATGGGCGGGCACTGCTGGCCGAGATTTCCACTAGTGAACGGAAGAAGATGATGCTTATGGAGTCTAATCTCAGCCTTTCCACGGACAGCTCTCTGCAGGAACAGGCCGGGCAGATGGTAGGGACGGCTATGAGTGGTGCTGGTGTGGTTGTGTGGGTGTGTGAGAGTGTTTTGGTGTGTTGTGTTGAAGAGAGAGTGTTGTAGTTTCAACTAGAGCCTTTTAAAAGAGTGTTTTCTCCTGTCACTAGAACCATAAAAACACCCTTAAAAACTTGAGTCACTTCAACTAGAGCCTTTTAAAAGAGTGTTTCTCCTGTTGATAATGTAGAAATGTTATTAATCTGCCACTAGAACCATAAAAACACCCTTAAAGATTTGAGTCACTTCAACTAGAGCCTTTTAAAAGAGTGTTTCTCCTGTTGATAATGTAAAAATGTTATTAATCTGCCACTAGAACCATAAAAACACTTTTAAAAACCTGTCACTTCAACTAGAGCCTTTTAAAAGAATGTTTCTCCTGTTGATAATGTAAAAATGTTATTAATCTGCCACTAGAACCATAAAAACACCCTTAAAAACTTGAGTCACTTCAACTAGAGCCTTTTAAAAGAGGGGAGATGTTATGGGGGGGGACTGTCGGGGTGACATTTGAGTGGTTGTGGTGGTGTGTGGGAATGTTTGGGTGTGTTATGTTGAAGATGGTTTGTGTTAATGATGTCTGGGGTGTGTGGGGGTGTGTTCAGGGTGTGTTTACGTAAAGAAGTTTGTGTGAGTGTATTTTTGGGTGTGTAAATGTGTTTGGCTGTGTTTATGGTGTGTTTGCTGATAAGTATGTGTTTTTAGTTGTTTTGGTGTGTGTCAGTGTTTTGGGGCTGTGTAAGGGTGTTTTGGGGATGTGTAAGTGTTTTAGGGTGTGTTCAGGGTGTGTTCATGTTGTATTTCTTTTTTTTTTTTGGGGTGTTTGGATTCATTGGTGTATGTTTTGTGTGTGTTGGGTGAGACTTTCTTTGTGTTTCTTTGTGTTTCTCTTCTTTTTTGTGTTCTTTCTCCATTTCTTTCCTTTCATTTTTCTTCCTCCTTCCCTTTCTGACCATCTTCACACACAAAATTCTCTCTCTCTCTCTCTCTCTCTCTCTCTCTCTCTCCTCTCTCTCTCTCTCTCTCTCTCTCTCTCTCTCTCTCTCTCTCTCTCTCTCTCTCCTCTCTCTCTCTCTCTCTCTCTCTCTCACTAAAACCTTTACCTTACCTTACCAAACCTTCGCACATTTTCTCCCCATCACACAATCACAAGCTAGGTTAGGTTACGCCTCTCCCTCTCCTTCTCCCTCTCCCCTCTCCCTCTCCCTCTCCCTCTCACATTCCCTCTCCCTCTCTCCACAGAACCTGTCAGACATCTTCACCGTCATCTCGGAACAATCTACCGCCCGGCCAGGTTGTATTATCAAGCTGGATGACATTGGTGATGCAACAAACAACTGGCAACACACTCAGTTCCTCCATGTCTTCCAGGAGGGGTTGATCCAGGGGGAGGGCCAGATGGATGCTGGTGAGGCACTGGGGGGGGGGGTCAGGGAGGGTGTGAGGGAGGCTGGGAGGGTGTGGCTGAAGGGGATGTGCTGATAGTGTCTGGGGTGTTTAGTTAAGGGACTGCTAAGAGTTGTGTTTGTGTTGTAGGGTGTGTTTGGGTGTGTTTTGGGGTGTTTGGGTGTGTTTTGGTGTGTTTTGGGGTGTTTGGGTGTGTTTTGGTGTGTTTTGGGGTGTTTGGGTGTGTTTGGGTGTGTTTTGGGGTGTTTGGTGTGTTTGGGTGTGTTTTAGGATGTTCTGGGGGTGTTCAGGTGTGTTTTGGGATGTTTTGTGGTGTTTTGAAGTGTTTTGAGATGTTTTGGGGGTGTTTTGGGTGTGTTTTTTGGTATGTTTGGGGGTGTTTTGTACAGTTTTGGTGTGTTTTAGGTGTATTTTGGTGTTTGGTGTGTTTTTTGGGTGTTTTGATTTGTTTGGGTGTATATTGGTGTGTTTTGGGGTGTTTGGGTATGTTATGGTATGTTTTGGTGTGTTTTGGGATATATTGGTGTGTTTTTGGGGTGTTTTGGGAGTGTTTTGGTGTGTTTTAGGATATTTTAGGGTGTTTTGGAGTGTTTTGCAGTGTTTTGGGGTGTACTGGAGTGTTTTGGAGTGTTTTTGCGGTGTATTGGTGTGTTTTTGGTGTGTTTTAGGGTGTTTTGGTGTGTGGGTGTGAATCAGGGTGTCACGGTGGGAGAGTCTGTCTTTCTTTTTGTGACTATTTTCTTTTGAATTTCTCCAGCTTGTATTTATTTTTACATTTATTCATCAGTTTATTTATTTATTCATCTATTTATCTGTTCATTTATTTTTGTTTATTGTCTTTTTATTCCAACACCTGTCTCTGCTTTTCTCTGTTCAATGATTTATTTATCTGTCTGTTGCTTTCTACTCGTCTGTGCCTTCCCTATTTATTAATCTATTTATTTATCTATATTTTTAACTTTCTCTCTCTCTCTCTTTATTCAACCACTTATTCATCAATCACTTCCCAACACCTGTCTGTCCCTCTTCTATTTATTTATTTACTTATTTATTTATTTATTTATTTATTCATTCATCTATCACTTCCTAACACCAGTCCCTCCTTTATTTATTTATTTGTTCATTGTTCCCCTGTCATCCCAGGTAAGGCACGGCCGGCCACCCTGTTTGACCCGAGCCACGCCCCCATGGTTGACCTGCACTCCCTGGCAAAGTTTGAGGAGCCCTTCTACATCACCCTGCTGGAGAAGACATCTGCTGGCTCGGTGTGTGTGTGTGTGTGTTTGTGTTTTGAAAGGTTTATTTGTGTGTGAGAGAAAGGTTTTTTTTTATATTTGTTAGATTATATTACATTAGTTAGGTTAGGTTAGTTAAGCTACATTAGAATGCATTATATTATGTTAGGTTAGGTTAAGTTAAACTAGATCAAATTAGGTTAAATTAAGCTAAATTAAATTAGGTTAGGTTAAAGTAAGCTAGATTAGGATAGGTCAGACTAGTTTTGGTTAAGTTAGATTAAGCTACAATAAGTTAGGTTAGATTAGGTTAGGTTATTTTAGGTTAGGTCAGGTCAGGTTACATGTGGGCAGATCACTAACCCCCCTTCCCCCCCAAGACAATGCACGTGTGGCGGCTGGTGATCGCCTCCGAGACACAGGGGCGCGACACACACTTGCTAGGGGAGGCCACTGCCAGTCCCTCCTCTGGCCACAGCACCCCCACCGCTGCTGCCCCACCTACCGGGGAGGGCCTGGCCAGCTCCCTCGATGCCTCTCCCATTGCCATCACCACCACCAAGGTACAGAGAGAGAGAGAGAGAGAGAGAGAGAGAGAGAGAGAGAGAGAGAGAGGAGAGAGAGAGAGAGAGAGAGAGAGAGAGAGAATGTGATGGAAAAATGTGTAAGATGATGTACTAGGTGTGATTATTATTATTATTATTATTATTATTATTATTATTATTATTATTATTATGATTAGTTGTAGTAGATGCAGTTGAATATTGTTAAGACTGCAAAACACTCAAAAACACCCTTATAAAACTAACACCCCAAAAACACACAAAACGCCTCAAAATCCATCAAACCTGCACTATTGCACTCTGAAAAACAACCCAAAACACTCAAAACACACACCATTATCTACCAAAACACTTAAAACACACCCCAAAAACACCAAAAAACACCCCAAAACACACCCAAACCATACACAAAACTAACCTAACCATTATACCACAAAACATATTTAAAAAAAAATAAAAAACACCAGAACATTTCCAAACACACACATAGACCTCTAAAAACAATGGAAAAAAACACTGAAACACCCAAACAAACACACACACACATACTACACACACACACACAGAACCCCAAAACAAACACAACTCAAAACCTAACCTAATGAACCTACCCCAAACAAACAGGTGTGCGAGCAAAACCTACCACTGCCTGCTGGGGTGAGCATTCTACACGCCTCACCCGCAGCAGGTCACCTCAGTTCTGCGTCCATCCACCCAGCCTGCTATGCTCCTTATGTCCTTGTCACAGCCTGCTCTGACAACACCATCAGATTCTGGGGGCTGCAGGCTGCTTGGGGGTGCTGCAGGGGGTGTGAAGCTGACCTGGCAGGAGTGGGGGGATGGTTAGCTGTGGCGGGGAGAGTGCCATCCGAGTGCCAGGTGAGTGAGGGAGCTGTCAGAGGGGTGAGTGTGTGGTAAAATGATTTAGTTTGGTTGGTTTTGTTTGTGTAAGTGTTGTGGTGTTGGGATTACGGTAGGTGTGTGTGTGTGTTTGTGTGTGTGTGTGTGTGTTTACCTAGTTGTATTTACCTAGTTGTGGTTTACGGGAGGGCAGTAATCTCACAGTATCCCGTCTATATTTATCCAGTTTGGTTTGGTTTGTGTGTGTGTGTGTGTGTGTGTGTGTGTGTGTGTGTGTGTGTGTGTGTGTGTGTGTGTGTGTGTGTGTGGAGAGCTGTGAGGATGCCATGTCAACTTTTGTCAAGCTGTAATGGCACTAAGATAGAAAATGTGAAATAATATCTTAATGTTTTCTATCATCGTAGCAGGAGGAGAAGGAAAGAAAGAGAATATAATGTTTTTCCTTGTCTCCTCCTCTCCTCCCTTCCTCCTCCTCCCCAAACTCCAGGCCTGCCTCTCCACGTGAGCGCAGCATACAGTGGTCGTATAGCCTGTGCCTACCAGACCCCCGGCCAGACCACGCATATGAGTGCCAACAGTGACGGCACCATGGACTTCTCCTGCACCCTGGCCATCTATGAGTGTGAGAGTACTGGAGGTGAGTGTGAGAGAGAGAGTGTGAGTGTGTCAATGTTTTTTTTATATAATTTATGGTGAAAATATAAGTTTTTTTTACATTTTTTATTTGTATCATGTTTGAGAAAGTTCATACATTTTGTGTGTGTTTGGTTTGTGTTGAAAATTCACGGTTTCTTTGCTGACGTGACCTGACCTGCTTCTCCCCCCAGGTTCACAGTGGGTGCTGGAGGATAAGTTTGACCTGCAGGATACTGTGACCCAGCCTGGTGACTCCTGCATCAGTGACATCGACCTGGGATACCTGTCCAGGGTGAGAGAGAGAGAGAGAGAGAGAGAGAGAGAGAGAGAGAGAGAGAGAGAGAGAGAGAGAGAGAGAGAGAGAGAGAGAGAGAGAGAGAGAGAGAGAGAGAGAGAGAGAGAGAGAGAGAGAGAGAGAATAGATTAAGCTTGTCAGTATTTCTTTAAGCTAATTTTAACTTGTGAATATTTTAATTTGCACATTTATTAAGGTATAAGCAAGTACTACTACTACTACTACTACTACTACTACTACTACTACTACTACTACTGCTACTGCTGCTGATGATGATAATGATTGTTATATATAAATTTTATCTTCCTATCCTTTTTTTCTTTCTTTTTTCTTTCCTTATTCTGTATATCTGTTTCTTTATTCCCATTCTCTCTCTCTCTCTCTCTCTCTCTCTCTCTCTCTCTCCTCTCTCTCTCTCTCTCTCTCTCTCTCTCTCTCTCTCTCTCTCTCTCTCTCTCTCTCTCTCCTCTCTCTCTCTCTCTCTCTCCTTCTTCTTCATCTGCTTCTTTCTTTCCTCCCTCCCTCCACCTCTCCACCCCTCCACCCTCCACAGATGGCTGCCCAGGGTCGCTCCACCACCTCCAAGCTCACCTCTACCTTCAGTGCAGAGGACCTGTGCCCCTCCTCTCCACTCTTCTCCGCTGACGCCCTCAACTCTGTCAACAGTGAGTGTGTGTGTGTGTGTGTGTGTGTGTGTGTGTGTGTGTGTGTGTATGTATGTATGTATATTTGTGTCCTTAAATCTCAAAAATACCTCACAAACTCATAAAAACACAAACCCCCTAAAAAAAAACACCCTTACAAACACCAAAACACTTAAAAAAGACACAAAAACACTATGAAAAGCCTTAAAAACATCCTTAAAACACTCAAAAACTTTAAAAAAACACCCAAAAACTTAAAAAAAAAACACCCAGAAACACACAAAAAACACCGCCAAACACCTACAGCACCCGTAACACCCCCTCACCCCCCCCAGGCCAACTGCTCGTGCCCAGCCCCAGCACGCTACACTCCCTGCGGCACCAGCGTTTTTGACAAGAGTGGGGTCAGAGTGAAACAGAAGCACCCAGTACAGATTGCCTGGGTGTCACAGGAGGATGGGTCACACCTGCTCACTGCTGCAATAGGGAGTAAGGTGAGAGAGAGGGAGAGAGAGAGGGAGAGGTGTGGTTGAGAAAGGAATGAAAGGTTAAGTTTTGTTGAAAGGTATTTAAGATTTTGGTTAAGTGTGTGTGTGTGTGTGTGTGTGTGTGAAGGTAGAGGAAGAGAGGTAGAGGGAGAGGGTGCATTGGATAGAGAGAGAGAGAGAGAGAGAGAGAGAGAGAGAGAGAGAGAGAGAGAGAGAGAGAGAGAGAAGTGGGGTGTTTATAAAGATTGGGTGTTGTGTGTGTGTGTGTGTGTGTGTGTAGCAATATTAATGATAAATGGTTGTTGATAAAAATATTTTCTTTTCCTCCTCCTCTTCCTCCTCCTACTCCTCTTCTTGTTCTTGTTCTTGTTCTTGTTCTTCTTGTTCTTGTTCTTCTTCTTCCTCTTCCTCCTCCTTGCTTTCTTTCCTTCCTCCTCTTTCCTCCCTTCTCTCCTTTCTTCTTCCTTTTTCCTTTTCTCTCTCTATCCTCCTTCTCCTCCTCATCCTGACACTTCTTCCTTCCCTCCTTCCTTATTAATTTTCTTCACCCTCTTGTCTTTTCTTTTCCCTCCTCCTCCTCTTCCTCCTCCCTCACCACCCCCAGGTTGTGGTGTACACCAGTGTGGCGGAGGAGGTGGCACTGGTGAGCTGTGGGGGGGGACAAGAAGAAGGGAGATAGGGAGGGGAGAGCATCACGGCCTGTGCTGCAGAAGTCCATGTCTCTTCACACCCTCTGTGACACCAAGCTGCCCAGGTCAGGCCAGGCTACCACAGTTTGTATGCACTGACAGATGTAACCTAACCTAACTACATAGTATAGATAGATGCAGCCTAACCTAACCTGACCACACTTAATATACATAAATAAAGCCTAAACTAACCTAACCTTACCTTACCAAATCAAACCAAACCAAACCTAACCTTATCTTACCTAACCCAACCCAACCCAACCCAACCTTACCAAACCAAACCAAACCAAATCAAACCAAACCAACTCAACCTAACCCAACCCAACGCAACCCAACGCAACACAACGCAAACTAGCCCAGCCCAACCCAAGCAAACCTAACCAGAGGAGAGCCACAGTGAAAGGTGGAGTGAAATCATTCTAAGCGGGAAACATTGTAGCCAGTGGTTTTAATGGCAATATTTACAAGTTACTGGACGTTTCAGTAGGAAGGTGTCAGAGGCTGGTGAGTGGGAGGGGAGGAGAGGGAGAAGGAGAGGGGCAGGAGAGGGGCAGGAGAGGAGAACGAGAACAGCAGTGGTGGGTGTTGTAATCTTGAGAACGTTACTATTACTACTACTACTACTATTACTACTACTACTACTACTACTACTACTACTCTTGCTCTCTCTCTCTCTCTCTCTCCCAGATGGATGAGATTAGAACGCCTCTCTCTCTCCTCTGCTGACGGTCTGGCTCCTCTGCCCATGCAAGTGTCGTGGGTACGTGATGGCATCCTGGTGGTGGGCATGGACAACGAGGTACACGTCTACACCCAGTGGCACGACGCAGGTGTGTGGCGGGTGTGGGAGTGGGTGGGGCGTGGGTTCTGAGGGATGTTGGGTGTGTTTGTGTGGGTTCTCAGGGGTGACGGTTTGTGTGGCAAGGTGCGTTTGTGTGTGTGTGTGTGTTGATGTGTTTAACTTTGCTGCAATACTAATCATTCTCTCTCTCTCTCTCTCTCTCTCTCTCTCTCTCTCTCTCTCTCTCTCTCTCTCTCTCTCTCTCTCTCTCTCTCTCTCTCTCTCTCTCTCTCTCTCTCCCTGACCCTTCATCCTAGCAGCAGACCCCAACAAAGCCCCGCACCACCACCACCACCGCCACCCCCAGCCTCCCCCCACAGCAGGGTGAGGAGGAGGAAGAGGAGGAGGAGGAGCAGGGTGACAGACAGAGAAATGGAAGGGAGCTAACAGAGGCCGACCTCAAATCATACCTGCAGGAGTCCTCGCATCACCCTAAGGGAGCGTCCGGGATAAGTAGGGTGACGTCCTACTCTGTCCTGGCCATCCTGGATAGCAAGATGAAGAAAGGTAGGGTGATGAAGGGTGAAGGGTGAGTTTCAGGGTGATGGGGTGTATTTTAGGGTGATGGGGTGTGTTTTAGGGTGATAGGATCTGTCTTAGGGTGATGAGGTGTGTTTTAGGGTAATGGGTGTGTTTTAGGGTGATGGGGTATATTTTAGGGTGTTTTAGGGTGATGGAATGTGTTTTAGGGAGTATTTTTAAGAGTATTTTTAGGGTGATATTTATAAATGAGTTTTAAGATGAATTAAGATATGAATATATTTTAGGCCATTTTAAGGGTGCAGTTTCACCACCCTAACCATTTCTTAACCTCACCCTAACCTAACCACACTCCCACTCACACCAGGGCTGGGAGAGGCCATCAACAGCAGTGGGGGAGTAGCGGGTGGGGGTGCGGAGGGCGGGGTGACAGACGCAGCCCCCCCTGTCTGGTATTTTTGAAGCAGGCCACACAGCCTCCCCGATCCTGCCCCAGTACCACCCCAGGCAGCTGATGGAATTACTCAACTCTGGCAAGATTAGAAGGGTGAAGGCTATTCTGGCACATCTAGTAAGGTGAGGTGGTGTTTGGGCTGTGTTTGCGGGCTTGGAGTGTGTTTTGGGGTATTCCGTTGTGTTTTGGGATGTTTTTGGGTGCGTTTGGTGTGTTTTGGGGTGTGTTTGGTGTGTTTTGAGGTGTATTTAAGTGTGTCTTTGAGT
Organism: Scylla paramamosain; assembly: GCF_035594125.1. NCBI lineage: Eukaryota > Metazoa > Arthropoda > Malacostraca > Decapoda > Portunidae > Scylla > Scylla paramamosain. The sequence goes on from NC_087199.1 coordinate 2,572,655, forward strand.
GTTTTGGTTTGTGTTTGGTGTGCTTTGGGTTGTTTTGGGGTGTTTGGGATGTTTGGTGTGTTTTGAGGTGTGTTTGGTGTGTCTTTGAGCATTTTGGTGTGTTTTGGAGTGTTTTGGAGTCTGTTTGGTGTGTTTTTGGGGTATATTTGGTATGTTTTGGAGTGTGTTTGGTGTGCTTTGGTGTGTTTTGGGACGTTACAGTATGTTTTGGGTATATTTTTACTTGTATCTGGAGTGTTTTGGTGTGTTTTGGGATGTTTTGAGATGTTTTGAAGTGTGTTTGGACTGTTTTGGTTTGTTTGGTAAGGTGTGTGTGTGTGTGTGTGTGTGTGTGTGTGTGTGTGTTGAGATGTTTTGGAGTGTTTTGAAATGTGTTTGAAGTGTTTTTGAAATGTTTTGGATGTGTTTAAGAGTGTTTTGAGATATGTTTAAAGTGTTTTGAAATGTTTTAGATGCGTTTAAGAGTGTTTTTGGTGGCTTTGGAGTGTCTTAAGGTGTGTTAGGAATGTTTTGAGATATTTTTGAATGTTTTGGGTGTTAGGAATGTTTTGGTGTTTAATAAGGTGTGTGTTTTTTTCTATTTTTCATTTTTTTTTTTTTTGTCTTTTTGTCTCTTTGTTTTGTGTTTTAAAAGTTATGATTGTTTATTGTATTTGGAGTGCTTGTGTTTGTTTGTGTTTTAGGTTGATTAGGTTTAAGTTGATTTAGGTTGTTTGTGTTTGTTTAGGTGTGTTTTTGGATGTGTTTGGATGTGTTTGGTGATGTTTTGAGGTGTTTTGGGGTGTTTGGAGGTGTTTGGATGTGTTTGTAGTGTTTTGCGTGTGTTCAGAGGTGTTTTTGTTGAGTTTTGAGGTGTTTTGAAGTGGGTTTTGAGTGTGTTTGTAGTGTTTTGAATGTGTTTTGGGTGTGTTTAGAGGTGTTTTTGGTGTTTTGAAATATTTTGGTATGTTTTGAGGTGGGTTTGGATATGTTTCTAGTGTTTTCGATGTGTTTGTAGTGTTTTATGTGTGTTTTAAGGCATTTAGGTGTGTATGCTGCTTTGACATATGTGGTTAGATGAGGGTGTGACATCTCCCACAGCCTCCAACCACAGCCCCCAACCACAGCCTCTCCCACAGCCTCTCTCTCTCTCTCTCCCGCAGGTGCCTGTCACAGCTTGGCCAGCACAGCAGTGACGTACCAGCCCGCATTAGCCTGAGTGACCAAGAGGATGCCAGAAGTAGGGTGTGGTCACGATCTCGCACCCTGTCAGTGTCCGGCACCCAGGCTGGCTCTGTGAGTGTGCTGGGGGTGTTGAGGAGTGTTTGGGGGAAGTTGGGATGTGTTTTGGGGTGGGTAGGCTAGGTTTTGGGGTGTTTTGGGGGTGTTTGGGTGTGTTTTGGTGTGTTTTTGGGGTGTTTTGGGGTGTGTAGAGGTGTGTGTGTGTGTGTGTGTGTGTGTGTGTTTTGAAAGTATCAGGGAGTATTTGTGTGTGTGTGTAATGTGTTTTGGGGTGTTTTGGGATGTTTGGGGTACCTTAAGTATGTTTTAGGTGTGTTTTGGGGTGTTTGGGAGTGAGTAGAGGTGTGTTTGTGTGTGTTTTGAGGGATCTGTGAGTGTATGTCTATTTGTGTGTGTGTGTGTGTGTGTGTGTGTGTGTGTGTGTGTGTGTGTGTGTGTGTATTGTCACTTTGTCACCCTAACCTAACCTAACCTCACCCTACAGAGCGGCCGGGAGGGCGGACGTGGCTCCATCACCCTACTGGCAGAGGAACTCACCCTGGACTACATTGAGGTCACTGCCATCCCCCCTCCCCCTGTGGCTGCTGCTGGAGGCCGACAAAGACACCCAGAACCACCACCACCACCGCCGCCAGGGTGTGGGGGATGCTACCAAGGAGGATGTGAGTGGGGTGTAGGGTGAGGCTGGGGTGTGAGAGGAGGGGGTGAGGGAGGGGGTTTGTGTGTGTGTGTGTGTGTGTGTGTGTGTGTGTGTGTGTGTGTGTGTGTGTGTGTGTGTGTGTGTGTGTGTGTGTCCAGTTCTTTCTTTAGCTGGTGTACACTCTGCTCTCTCTCTCTCTCTCTCTCTCTCTCTCTCTCTCTCTCTCTCTCTCTCTCTCTCTCTCTCTCTCTCTCTCTCTCTCTCTCTCTCTCTCTCTCTCTCTCAGTGTTTATTATTCCCTCAAGTCTTTTTCCTCCTTCTCTTCCTCTTTCTCCTCCTCTTCCTCTTTCTCCTCTTCCTCTCCCTCTTGCTCTTTCTCTTTCTCTTTCTCTTTCTCTTTTTCTTTTTTTCTTCTCCTCCTCCTCCCTTGAAATCTCTGTACTTCTTCCTTTTCTTCATTCATATTTCTCTCCTTTTTTTCTTCATTATTCCAACCTCCTCCTCCTCTTCCTTCACCGCTAACAACCAGCCCTCCATTCTCTTCGACAGACGTACGCACAGCTGTTTGGAGGGCCCAGCTTCGGAGGAGAAGAGGAGGAGGACGACCTGACGCTGGAGGAGGAGGAGGAGATGGCCATTGGAACAGCAGGAGGAGGAGGAGGAGGAAGAAGGAAGTCTCTATCACATGAAACTAAAGGCATTGCTTTCTTCGGTCCCAGACAGGTGAGGGCAGTGGTGGTGGTAGTGGGGAGGGAGGTAGGAAACACAACAAAAAACACATAAAACACAAAAAATAAAAATGATGCCAAACACCTTAAAACAATCACCAAAACTAAAACAAACACCAAAAACTAATACAGAACAATCAAAACACCCACCTTAACTCACCCTAACCCACCCTATACTTGACAATCTCACCCTAAGTCACTCTACATCACCCTATATTTGACAACCTCACCCTACCTCATGCTACCTCACCCTTACTCACCCTACATCACCCTAAACCTGACAGCCTCACCCTACCTCACGTACACTTGACAACCTTACCTTACCTCACCCTAACTCACCTTATACTTGACAACTTCATCCTACCCTACCCTAAACCTGACAGCATCACCCTGACTCACCCTACACTTGACAACCTCACCTTACCTCACCCTACGTCACCCTATACTTGACAGGCGCAGATCCTGGCCACCCTCCTGACCCACACGCATCTGCCCGGCCTGTCTAGCTTGGATCAGATGCACTTGTTGGCCTTGGCGGACACTGTGGCCTCTTGCAATGTGGACTTTGCCGATCGGTTCGACATCAATAAAGCGAAGGAGGCGTTAGCTAAGGAGACGTTCTCTAGGACTGCTTCAGATGAGCCTTCTATGGGTGGGTGTCTGAGGGGGTGTGTATGGGGGTGAGTGGGTGTGTTTAAGTATGTGTTTTTTTTTTTGCATTTTATAGTGTGAATGTTTTTTTTAGTTTGATTAGTGTGTTTTGGTGTTTTTTTTTGGGTTTGATTGTGTTTGGGTGTTTTTTTTTTTGTGGGGGTGGTGTTTTGAGTGTGTTTGTCTTTGATTGGTGTGTTTTGAGTGTGTTTGGTGTGTTTGAGTGCATTTTGTGCCCTCCATGTGATTTTTTTTTGTGTTTGTGTGTGTTTTGAGTGTTTTTGTCTTTTATAAGTTTTTTTGTGTGTACGTGTGTGTGTGTGTATGTTCGTGTGAGGGGTGTGTTTTGAGTATGTTTTGTGTGTGTGTTTGTGTGTTGTGAGAGTGTTGTAAAGGGCTTCCATGGGTCTGTATTGAGTGTGTGTGTGTGTGTGTGTGTGTGTGTGTGTGTGTGTGTGTGTGTGTGTGTGAGAACCTTCCATGGATAATAGCAGTACCACCAACACCGCAACCATAATAATATCACCACTACCACCACCACCATTACAGAGACCCTTGACGACTGTGGGCTACGGTTCCTGCTGGCCATGCGGCACCACACCTACCTGCTGCGGTGCCTGCCCATTGCCCAGCGTGCCGCCCTGCAGAAGGCCGGCATAGGCAGCCATAACTTTGTGTGGGCCTACCATTCTGAGAGCCAGGAAGAGCTGCTTGACTTCATCCCCTCCATGAGACAGGTGAGGCTCTGCTAACCTAACCTAACCTAACCTGACTTGACCTAACCTAACCTAACCTAACTTAACTTGACCTAACCTAACTTAACCTCTCCTAACCTAGTCCAACTTAACCTAACCTATCCTCTCCTAACCTAGTCCAACCTAACCTAACCTAATGTAATCTAACGTAGTTCAGCCTAACCTAACCTAACCCATCCTAACCTAATCTAACCAAACCTATCCTAACCTATTCTAACCTATCCAAATCTAATCTTATCTAACCTAACCCAACTTAGCATAACCGAACGGAACCTGATCTAACCTAAACTAACCTAACCTAGTCCAACTTAACTTAATCTAACCTAACCTAACCTAACCTAACCTAACTTGATCTAGCCTAACGTAACCTGACCTAACCTAACCCAACCTAACCTAACCTAATCTAACCTAACCTAACCTAACCTAACTTGATCTAGCCTAACCTAATCTAACCTAACCTAACCTAATCTAACCCTAACCTGATGTAACATAACAAAACATAATCAGCCAGTCAGTCAGTCAGTCAGTCAATCAGCCAGTCAGTCAGTCAGTCAGTCAGTCAGCCAGCCAGTCAAGCAGCCAGTCAGTCAGTCAGCCAGCCAGCCAGTCAGTCAGTCAGTCAGTCAGTCAGTCAGTCAGTCAGTCATTCAGCCAGCCAGCTAGCCAGCAAGCCAGTCAGTCAGTCAGGCAACCAGTCAGTCAGTCAATCAGTCAGCCAGCCAGTCAGTCAGTCAATCAGTCAGCCAGCCAGTCAGTCAATCAGTCAGTCAGTCAGTCAGTCAGTCAGTGAGTCAGTCAGTCAGTCAGCCAGTCTGTCAGTCAGTCGATCAGTTACAGTTACTCACTCTCTCTCTCTCTCTCTCTCTCTCTCTCTCTCTCTCTCTCTCTCTCTCTCTCTCTCTCTCTCTCTCTCTCTCTCTCTCTCTCTCTCTCTCTCTCTCTCTCTCTCTCTCTCTCTCTCTCACAGGGCAACCCACGCTGGTCAGAACTAAGAGAGCTTGGGTTTGGTTGGTGGGTGAGAAACAACTCACTCCTCACACGCTGTTTCAATAAGGTGAGTGTGTGTGTGTGTGTGTGTGTGTGTGTGTGTGTGTGTGTGTGTGTGTGTGTGTGTGTGTAGGAGTGAATTAAGTTTGGAATGTCCTTTTTTTTTTGTTAGATTGTGTGTGTATGTGTGTGTGTGTGTGTGTGTGTGTGTGTGTGTGTGTGTGTTTGTAGAGCTCACTATCACGCAGGATAAAACAGCACCACTTAATCTACTCTGCTGCCCAAAGAACAAGACAAACTTTCACAGACCACAAATTATCCTTAGTTATCCATCACCATGACCCATCAACATAATCCACAAGACATATTACTAGTGTGGAGTGTGGAATTACAGTGTCCACCGGGGTACATTGGTCGAACGTGGCCTGCCAGCGTCTTAGGCCATTGGAGGACGAGTAGGTGCTTAAGCCGGGCGATGGAAGTGTGTTAAGGTGAAGAGGGATTTTGCTATCCACACCAAGAGTCTGTCAATATTCCTGTTGCCGCGTTCACTAACCATGTCTGCGTTCTGGCCTGCTGATGGGACTAAGCCGGCCAGTGCTTTCTATGCCAGTGTTACAGCCCGGCAGAGTGAACGGTGTCTCATTGGTGTGGCGGCGATTGGTTGTGGTAGAGGTGTGTTGTGCGGTGTAGCGTGAACTTGGAGGTGGTACTGAGGTGTGGTCCACGGTTGGGGTGTAGTGCTGACTCCTGGTGTGGTAGTCCTGCCTTATGCTCCATCCAGGGGTCCTTCTACCCTCATATTTGCTCCATGTTCCTGTCTCGGAAATGCACGGTGAAATTTCAATGCTGCCAATGTCGTTGTCTTGAAGAATCGTGTCTCTAGAGTGTGTGTGTGTCTTTGTGTTTGAGTGTTTGTCTTTATTTATTTTTTTGTGTGTGTGTTTATGTGTAGTTGTCTTTTTATTTTTCAAGCATAGCCTATCTGACACTACAAAACATCCCCCCCAAAAAATACCCCCCCAAAAAACAGAAAACCACCCCAAAAACACATAACAAAAAACACCAAAAAAAAAAAAAAAAAACCAGAAAAACACCCTAAAAAAAAATCACACAGTAACACCAAAACACCCCAAAAACACCCTAAAAGAAAAAAACACACAAAAAACACCCAAAAAAACACCGAAAAAAAACACCTTTAAAAAACAAACACCCACAAACCACCGCAGAAAACACCGCAGAAACACCCGAAATACAATCACACCACCAAACACCACACCCTACCAAACTTAACCCACAAACCGTAATGAAATCTTGACCCACAGATTGCCAAGGCCGCTTTCCTGACCCGCAAGGACCCGCTGGATGCCGCGATCTACTACCTGGCCATGAAGAGAGAAGAGTCTGGTTTGGGGTCTGTTCCGCTCCATAAATGACAAGAGGATGACCGACTTTTTCTGCAATAACTTCACAGAGGAGAGGTGGAGGAAGGCAGCTCTGAAAAATGCCTTCGCTCTCTTGGGGAAGCAAAGATTTGAACATGCTGCGGCCTTCTTCCTCCTTGCTGGGGCGCTGAAGGATGCGTTTGGAGGTGTGTGTGTGTGTGTGTGTGTGTGTTTGTTTGTTTGTGTGTGTGTGTGTGTCTGTGTTTGTTTGTTTGTTTGTGGGGTGTTTGTCATTCCTTGCCTACATCACCTCTTTTTCTGTCTCTGTTTATCTAAGAGAGAGAGAGAGAGAGAGAGAGAGAGAGAGAGAGAGAGAGAGAGAGAGAGAGAGAGAGAGAGAGAGAGAGAGAGAGAGAGACTATGCATAAATGTGTATATATTTGTATATTTCTGTATTTTTTTCATGATTATATAAGTTTAATCAATAACTTTCCTCCTCCTCCTCATCTTACTACTACTACTACTACTACTACTACTACTACTACTACTACTACTACTACTACTACTACTACTACTACTACTACTACATATTTTCTTTTCCTTTCTTTGTCTAACACCACCACCACCACCACCATCACCACCACCACTACCACCACCACCACTACTACTACTACTTCTACAGGTGGTGCTGAACAAACTGCAAGACGAACAGCTGGCCATTGTCATCATCAGGCTGTATGAGGGAGAATTCGAGGCTGTTCCCCCAAACCCTGAGGAAGCTGTTGCACACTGTGAGTTGGGTTAGTGTCAGGTTAGGTTGGGTAGGTTAGGTCAGGTTAGGTTAGGTTAGGTTAGGTTAGGTTAGGTTAGGTTAGGTTAGGTTAGGTTAGGTTAGGTTGGGTTAGGTTTGGTTAGGTTGGGTTAGGTTAGGTTTAGTTTGGTTGGGTTTAGTTGGGTTGGGTTTAGTTGGGTTGTGTTAGATCGAGGTTAGGTTAGGTTGGGTTGGTTAGGTTTAGTTTGGGTTTAGTTGGGTTGTGTTGGGTTAGGTTAGGTTAGGTTGGGTTTGATTTCATATGGTTGTATTAAGGTTAGGTTTGGTTGGGTTAGGTTTAGTTAAGTTACATTAGATTAGATTGAGTTGGGTTAGGTTAGGTTACATTAACTTTATATATGAATAGGTTTAGGTTAGGTTAAGTTCGGTAAAGTTGGCTTCATTTAGGCACAATTAGGGTGCATTAACAATCTGAGGATGAGAGTCTTGTACCACCCTGAAGCAGCATGATGGATGAGGCAAGAGTGTGTCAAGGGTGCGTCAGCCACACACTACACCCTATTAACTTCCCCCTGTATCCCCCCACAGCGCATCCTGGGGTATGAGGAGGGTGCTGGGGAGGATGCTCAACCGGACGTGATGAAGATGCACCCAGACCCGTTCATCCGGTCGGTGGCCTTCTGGATGTTAAAGGAACACAGCGGGTCACTCTCCACCCTGCTGCACACCGCTCCCACCCTGGGCATCCACCATCCAGAGTATAGCGGTGCCAGGACCAGCGCCTCTACTGTTTGTGCTGGTGTGTGTGTGTGTGTGACGGAAGGAGTGTTGTGTGTGTGTATGTGTGTGTGTGAGGGAGGGAGGGAAGTTTGTATGTGTGTGTGTGTGTGTGTAAAAACTCAATATTTATGAATTCTCCCAAGTGTTTGTCAGTAAAACTCCTCTCTCTCTCTCTCTCTCTCTACACAGCTGACCCCCAGTGTGTTCAACTTCTACATCTATCTCCGCACACACCCGCTGCTCATCCCGCCAGTGCATTGCCAACAGCGCGTATGGTGGAGCTGGTGCACTCATGGCCTCCAGGTGTGTGTGTGTGTGTGTGTGTGTGTGTGTGTGTGTGTGTGTGTGTTTATCCAGTCTTTCTTTCCTTAAGTTGATGTATACTCCTTGTCTCTTATCACCTTGTATGTGCGTGTGTTTCTGTGTGTGTGTGTGTGTGTGTGTGTGTGTGTGAGAGAGAGAGAGAGAGAGAGAGAGAGAGAGAGAGAGAGAGAGGAGAGAAGAGAGAGAGAGAGAGAGAGAGAGAGAGAGAGAGAAAGATATACAAACCAACATAACAAGAAAAAACATCATTTCAACACACACACACACACACACACACCACACACACACACACACACACACACACACACACACACACACACACACACACACACACACACACACACACACACACACACACAGAAAACACCCAGCACATTCTAGAACTCATCAAAAACACCTCAAAACACATGAAAACACACCAGTCCATCCTCAAACACACTTAAAACACAAAAAACACCACAACCTTCACAAAAAGCCCTTAAACACACCAATACACCAACAAAACACACACAAACACACCACAACACACCCCGACACACTAAGACCCATGCAACGCCACCAAATATCCGAAAACACCCAAAACACCCAAAAAAACACACCTAAAACACCTCAAAAAACACAAAAAACACCTTAAACATTCCAAAACACACAAAAACACATCAAAACACCCCAAAACACTCCAAAAACACCATCAAAACACCACCAAATTTACACAACAACACATCCACGCTCCACCCACTTCCACCCAAACACACCCTACTCACCGCAGGCTTGGCGCGGGGCAGCACACCCTAGACAAGAGGAGTGTTTATGGGAGCACCATGACGTCAGCAGAGAGACGTCTGTACTTCACCCACAGCCCATGCTCATCTGAGGGGAGGCTGCCCAACTCTTGCTCTTGAAGTCTTGTCTAAACTGCCCCACAATGTGACTGAGCTACATGAACCAGCCACAGGGGGTTAGTATTGGGTTAAGGTCTCTTGTTGTTCGGGTTTTTCAAGGGGGCTTCCATGATGGTTCTTGATTCTTGGTGTTTTTTTTTAAGTTTTCAATGGTGTAGTGGATGTCATTGGGGTTTTGAAAGGTTGTAGTGAGTGTTATTTTGGTTTTTCAAGGGTGTTTCTGTGGTTTTAAGGCAAGTTACTGGGGTTTTTCAAGGGTGTTTTTAGGGTTCTTTAGTTTAACAGGCTGTAGTGAAAGTTACTGGGATTTTCAAGGGGTGTTTTTAGGGTTGTAGTGGAAGTTGCTGGGGTTTTCAAGGCTGTAGTGGAAGTTATTGGGACTTTCAAGGGTGTTTTCAAGTTTGTAGTGGAAGTTACTGGGGTTTTCAAAGGTGTTTTCAAGGTTGTAGTGGAAGTTACTGGGGTTTTTCAAAGGTGTTTTCAAGGTTGTAGTGGAAGTTACTGGGGTTTTCAAAGGTGTTTTCAAGGTTGTAGTGGAAGGTTACTGGGGTTTTCAAAGGTGTTTTCAAGGTTGTAGTGGAAGTTACTGGGGTTTTTCAAGGGTGTTTTCAGGACTGTAGTGGAAGTTACTGGGATTTTCAAGAGTGTTTTCAGGCTGTAGTGGAAGTTACTGGGATTTTCAAGAGTGTTTTCAAGGCTGT
>NC_087199.1:2585000-2592500 GCF_035594125.1 Scylla paramamosain
CTTTTTTTTTCTAGCTTCTGAGTTCCAAGTTCGTCCAACAGTTCTTGTCCCATTTTTGCCACATGCTAACTGTAGCGGTAGCAGTGACTGTCATGAGGCGGGTAGTCAAGTAAAGTCGCCTCGTTGAACTGCAGCTTAAATGTGTGTGTGTGTGTGTGTGTGTGTGTATATGTGTGTGTGTGTGTGTGTGTGTGTGTGTGTGTGTGTGTGTGTGCTTGTTCAGTATAATACTATCTATCTATCTATTTATCTTCTATCTGTTTTGTATATTATTTTCTTTGTTTTTGTTTTGTTTTGGTAGAGGAGACAAGAAAAGACTGAAAAAAATTACCAGAAGTGTGTGTGTGTGTGTGTGTGTGTGTGCTTGTTCAGTATAATTATCTATCTATCTATCTATTTATCTTCTATCTGTTTGTATATTATTTTCTTTGTTTTTTGTTTTGTTTTGGTAGAGGAGACAAGAAAAGACTGAAAAAATTTACCAGAAGTGTGTGTGTGTGTGTGTGTGTGTGTGTGTGTGTGTGTGTGTGTTTGTTTGTGTGTGTGTGTGTCCTTCAGTCCTTGTCTCTTGCATGGTGTTTTTATTGTTCATTGTCGTTTTGTTGTAATGGGCTGGTATGTACTGTGATTAGTGTTACTTGTTGTGGTAATAGTAGTAGTAGTAGTTATTGTTGTTTTTGTTGTTGGGCTAGTAGTAGTGATAGTAATAGCTGTGGGAGTGATGTAGTAGTAGTAGTAGTAGTAGTAGTAGAAGTTGTATATATTTGTGTAAGTAGGAGTTTTATATCATTGTAGTAGTAGAAGTAGTAGTAGTAGTAGTAGAAACAGTAGTAATAGCAGTAGTAGCAACAGTAGTGGTAGTAGTAGTAGTTGTAGTAGCAGCATATGCACAAAATATGTATAAAGAACACCTTTTTAGTTTTGTGTGTGCGTGTGTACAGTGTATGTATGTGTGTGTGTGTGTGTGTGTGTGTGTGTGTGTGTGTGTGTGTGTGTGTGTGCGTGTGTGTCAGTGCGCCCCATCTCACGGCTTCTCACTACAGCAGCGCACTACCTCTACTGCAACATGATGCCCGTGGGGGAGATGTGCTGGGGTGAGTAGTGTGGGGGGTGGTGGTGGTGGTGGTGGTTGCTGATGCCGGTGGTGATGGTGGTGGTCAGCTAACAGAACTAATAGCAATTTTTGGCTCTTTTTTTTTTTTTTTTTTTTTTTTTTCATTTATTTTTTTATTTGGCATGTTTGTCTGATTTTGTTTGATTTTTTTTTTTTGCACGTTTAATCTTTTCTTATTGTTTTTTTTTTGTGTGGTTTTAATTTTTCTTTTTTTCCTTTTGTTTGCCTTGTTTTTGTTTTTTTTTGGCATGTCATTCAATTTTATGCATGTATTATTTGAGCATGTATCTCTCTCTCTCTCTCTCTCTCTCTCTCTCTCTCTCTCTCTCTCTCTCTCCTCTCTCTCTCTCTCTCCTCTCTCTCTCTCTCTCTCTCTCTCTCTCTCTCTCCTCTCTCTCTCTCTTCTCCTCTCTCTCTCTCTCTCTCTCTCTCTCTTTGGCTGGCCCTCATAATTATTACTGCCTTGGAAACTTGTAAACAAACACTTGCTTTTACTGTCCAAACACACCTAATGTATTGTGGTACCTTGTAAACCTCTCTCTCTCTTCTCTCTCTCTCTCTCTCTTCCTCTCTCTCTCTCTCTCTCTCTCTCTCTCTCTCTCTCTCTCTCTCTCTCATCTCTCTCTCTCTCTCTCTCTCTCTCTCTCTCTCTCTCCCTATTTCATCCTGATTCCTCCTCTGGCACCCTGACACTCACCCTTCACTCTTTCAGCCATACCCTGACACACCCTGTTTCACTATACACCCTGACAATCACCCTATAAGTCACCCTATCTCACTATTTCACCCTTTTCACCCTTACTGTCATCCTATCACACTCAATTCCTATACAGCACTATCCTATTTCACCCTAACACACCTTCAGCACACCGTAGCACACCCTTATACCCTTTCAACACACCCTAATTTAACATATCCCACAGCATTCAGTGATAGAGATGCACTGGAGCCTCTGCCAGGGGAGGAGGGGGCTGCAGGAGGCGTGGTGGGGGGTGTAGGAAGCCGCAGAACACACCCCCCGCTGGCTCCCTCCACTCCAGGACCTTCTGAGCCATCTACACTACATGAGATTCTGCAACAAGAGAAGATTGAGTTTGAGGAGAAGATGGAAAAGAGCGGCTCGAAGGAAGAGGTGGTTGCTGGGTGAGTGTGTTTACCTCGTTGTGTTTACCTAGTTGTGCTTTATGGGAAAGAGTTCTGCTTGTGCTGTTCCTTCTCCATATCTTTTAATATCCAACTTAGCCTTGAATCCATGTGCACTTTCTGCATTTACTGTCTCCTCATCCAGACTGTTCCATACATCAATACTTCTATGTGGGAAACTATACTTTTTTGATGTCTCTTGTACAAGCACTCCTCTTCAGCCTCTTCCCATGTCCTCTAGTGTCCCGTGTATCCCAGACCATTAAGTCGCTCCGGTCCGCCTCCTCTGCTCCCTCGTATGCTTTATGTATCGCAATCAAGTCTCCCCTTTCTCTCCTCTTTTCCAACGTTGGTAGATGTAGCCTTGCCAGTCTCTCTTCATGTGACAAGTCCCTGATGCTTGGCACCATCTTCGTAGCTGCTCTCTGAACTCTCTCCAACCTCCTTGTATCCTTTTTCTTGTATGGCGACCACACTACTGCTGCATATTCTAGTCTAGGTCTTATCAGTGACACGATCATCTTCCTGACCATCTCTTCATTCATATATGCAAAGGCCTGCCTTATTCTTCTCAACAAGTTATAGGTTTCTCCTGTACTTTTGCTAATGTGACTCTCCGGGGTCAGGTTCCCAGTCACTGTAACACCAAGATCCTTTTCCTCTTTTGCTCCCCTCAACCTTACACCATTCAACACATAACTTTTTTTTGAGTGTGTGTTTGTGTTTGGGTGGGTTTGGGTATGTTTGCAGTATGTTTTGGTGTGTTTGAGTGTATTTTGAGTTTGTTTGGGTATATTTTTGTGTGTTTTGGTCGTGATTGAGGGTGTGTTATGGTGTGTTTTGAGGGTGTTTTGGTGTGTTTTAGGTAGGTTTTAGTGGGTTTGGGTGTGTTTTGGTATGTTTAGGTTTCGTTTGGATTTGCTAAAATGTATTGTGAGTGTGTTTTGAGTGTTTTGGTTTGTTGAAGTGTGTTTTAAATGTGTTTTGATAAATTTTGTATGTTTGGGTGTGTTTAAGTATGTTTTTGGTGAGGGTTCGAATGTACTAGAATGTGTTTGGGTGTGTTTGAATGTGTTTGGATGTGTTTGGGTGTGTTTGGCTGTGTTTGAGTGTGTTTGAATGTGTTTGGATGTGTTATGGGTGTGTTTGAATGTGTTTTGGGTGTGTTTGAATGTCTTTGGATGTGTTTGGGTGTGTTTGAGTGTTTGGATGTTTGGGTGTGTTTGAGTGTGTTTGGATGCGTTTGGATGTGTTTGAGTGTGTTTGGATGTGTTTGGGTGTGTTTGAGTGTGTTTGGATGTGTTTGAGTGTGTGTTGAGTGTGTTTGAGTGTGTTTGGGTGTGTTTGAGTGTGTTTGGATGTGTTTGAGTGTGTTTGGATGTGTTTGGGTGTGTTAGATTATGCTTATGGTAGGTTTTTGTATGTTTGGGTTTGTTTGGATATGTTAAAATATATTTTGAGTATATTTTGGTCATGTTTGAGTGTGTTTTGTGTTGAGTTTTATATGTTTGAGCATGTTCAAGTGTGTTTGGATATATTTAATTAAGTATATTTTGAGCATGTTTGAGTGTTTTTGAGTTGGATATATTTAAGTATATTTTTGAGCATGTTTGAGTGTTTTTGAGTGCATTCTGGATAGGGTTCATCAGTATTACAACACACTCATCAAGAACACTCATAGCAAAGCACCATTAACACCCAAACGACACTTAACCACCACTTAACCGCCCGCAGCCAACCAGCAGCTCCTCCGCACACTACTCAGCTACTGCTCCCTGCACGGGTCGAGTGGGGGCGGCCTGGCTAGTGTCAGGATGGAGCTAATACTTCTGCTACAGGAACTACAGCAAGAGAGCAGCAAACAGCAGCTCCTCTCCCCGCTGCCATTCCCCACGACCCTGCCTCTCCTGTCTGCCTCCATCGCGTCCAACAAAACTGTCGTGTCGGATCCTGTGAGGCATCTGCAGGTGTGTTTGGGGTGTGGTTGCTGTGTTTGGGTGTAAGTTTGGGGGTGTTTTGGAGAGTTTGGGAGTGTGTTTTGGGGTGTTTAGGACGTGTTTGGGGGTAAATGGAGTTTGGGGGTGTTTTGGAGTGTTTGGGGGTGTTTTGTTGTGTTTAGGTGTGTTTAGGATGTGTTTGGGGGTAAGTGGGATAGTTTGGTGGTGTTTTGGAGTGTTTGGAAGTGTGTTCTGGGGTGTTTAGGGTGTTTTGTGTTTGTGTGTGTGTGTGTGTGTGTGTTTATGGGGTATATTTGAGGGTAAGTAGGGTAGTTTGGGGTGTGTAGGGTAGTTTTCAGGTGTGTTTTGGGGTGTTTGGAGTGTGTTTGGGTGTTATAGGGTTTTTAGGGGAGTTTGGGTGTTTTGGGTGTGTAGGTTAGTTCTCGGATGTGTTTAGGTGTAAATGGTGTAGTTTGGGATATTTTGGGGTGTTTTGTGTGTTTTTTTTTTGTGTATAAATTAGTTTTGGAATGTTTTTTGTGGTTAGGTTGGCATTTAGTAATTTTTTGAATATCAGATACCACAGTAATCTCCCCTCACACACAGATAGATAGATAGATAGATAGATAGATAGATAAATAGATAGATAGATAGGTTTATTGATCATAGCTTTAAGATTATACAGAAAAGTGATGACAGCTTAACCTCACCCCCCTCACCACACACACACACACACACACACACACACACACACACACACACACACACACACACACACACACACACACACACAGGCGGGCACACACGACCTGCTGCAGACCCTGGTGGACATGCATGGGCTGGAGCGGCCCAGTGCGGGGGTGCTGTGTCAGGCTGCTGTGTTGAGGAACCTTGCTGCCGCCCTGTCTGCCTGCATCTACCAGTCGCTGTGTGACTCGGAGACCTTCACTGTCAAGACGCAGCACAGGTCAGGCAGAGAGGGAGAGGGGGAGAGATTTATTTATTTATTTATTTGCTTATTTAATTTTTTATGTAGGAGAGGCACTGGCCAAGGGCAACAAAACTGCAATAATAAAAGTGCCCACTGAGGTGCTGGTCCCCAAGAGTGGGAGCTTGTATCTGTGATTTGAGAATTTAGGCTGCATTCACACCTGCCACTTTTTGTGGTGAGTGGCCACTACAGAAAAGAGTCAAATATAGAACACACATCTATATGCTCCACTCCATTCACATGGCCAACTTTTTGTGGCAGCCATGAAAAGTTGTAAGTTGTGCCGAGCAGAGCCATTTTTCCAGCCACACCACCGTGGCAGCCACAACAGCACCACTGTGCACACCAGTGAAGGGCGTGTCACTACCGGGGCAGTGCTGCACTTGCCACACTGCCCCGCCACGCTGGATAGTGATGGGTCCAGCCACTGAACATCTTGGTGTTGCACTGACTGCTGTGTAATTTTACCTGACCCAGCTTAACCTCACCTCACCTCACCTCATCTAACCTCACCTCACATTACCTAATCTACCCTCACCTAACCCAGCCAAACCTCACCTAACCTAACTTCACTTCAGCTAACTTAATCAAACCTCACCTTCTCTCCCCTGCAGAGTGGCAGCACTGGGTGTGGACATCCAGCACCTGAGTGTAGCACACCGGGAGAGTCACCTGGTGGGGCGGGAGACGCGTGGTGCGGCGTCTGGCGAGGAGGAGACCCTGGCCGTGTGCACCCCTCCCGCCAAGTGGCCTGGTGAGGGACACAGACAGAGACAGAGAGGATACACACACTCCTATCACACCTTATCTTAATTCTTTATTTCAAAACATTTCACAGTCATTCAAAGTTATTTCCAAACCAGCAACAACAAAAACACCCTTTTAAGACCTCAAATTGACCTGGAACACTCTAAAACATCCCTAAACACCTCAAAATATTCAAACACCCTGTATCGCTTCAAAAATCCTAAAACTACACCCCAGAAACACCCAGAACAACTAAAATTACTCTTTACCACCCCAGAAACTCCCTAAAAATTCATATCCTTACCGCTTTAAAACACCCTAAACACAAAATTCTTACCCAAAAACCACCCTAGAGCACAGATTCGCACCCTGTACCACCACAAAATCCCATAAAACTACCCCAGAACACCTAAAACACCCTCAAGTACCTTTAAACACCACATAACCATCCCAGAACACCAAAACACCCCAGAAAGACACTCTTGAACACCTAAAACACCCTACAAAACCACCCCAAAACACCTAAAACACCCACAAGTACCTTACAACACCCACAAAACCATTGCAAAACCCTTAGAACACCCACAAGTACCTTACAATACCACAAAACACCAAAAACACCCCACAAGTACCTTTAAACCCCAATTTCTCTCGGCAAACAGGAGTCACATCCCTGCTGGCGCTTCTGGCAAGAGAACGAGACGAGGACACCCCAAAATTAAGCCTCTTGCTGTGTGAGGCGTTTGTGGCAGTGTACCTGAGTCTCCTGGTGCACGGCCTGGCTGCCAGTGACGCCTACGTGCTGTACAGGCTGGTAGCGCGGCCCATCAGTGACCGGGATTGGGCTACGCTGTTCGGGGAGGTGTTAAGAAGCAGCTCAAGGTTATAACTGCCAATGTGCTTCCAGTAAGTGTGTGGCTCAGGTTCGTGACAGCGTAAGCAGCCACATCTGTATGTCTATCTAAGGCTTGTACATTTACCACAGGCCTTTACTTATACTATAGGCTTGTATTCTGAAAAGCTCTGTTCCCTCACCACCACTGTTTTCCAATGCCACAGAGATGATTGGCCAGGTTTTCAAGAGTGTTTCTCCTGTTTGTAATGTAGAAATGTTGTTAATCTGTCACTACAACCATAAAAACACCCTTAAAAACTTGTGTCACTTCAACTAGAGCCTTTTAAAGAATGTTTCTCCTGTTAATAGTGAAGAAATGTTGTTAATCTTTCACTGGAACCATAAAAACCTCTTAAAGACCTCTTAAAAATCTGCCTCACTTCAATTAAAGCCTTTTAAAGAGTGTTCCTCCTGTTCATAATCTAGAAATCTTGTTAATCTGTCATTAGAACCATAAAAACACTCAAAAACATCTCAAAAATACCTCAGAACACCCAAAAATACCCCAGAACACCCAAAAATACCCCAGAACACCCCAGAATAATCCCAGAAACACCCCAGAAACATTCAAAACCACCCTCAGAAACACCCTATGAACACTCTCCTTCTCCGTCCCTCCCCAACAGACACAGAGCTCGCTGGAGAAGGAGGGCACGGCAGCAGCGGCGGCGGC